>NW_009630595.1:22110-30545 GCF_000690535.1 Cariama cristata
TTAATAGAAGCAGCTCAGGAAGCCCTCATCCCAGCGCAGTTTCAACACTTTATACAGCAGGGGGTCTTAATGGGATGTCTTCCATCCAGGGTGCCATTAGCTTCCCTCTCTGTCTCTCCATTTTCCTCTTTCTAATAAAATACTAGTCGAAACACACACTGGGCTGTTAAGAGGAGTGATTTCTGCACTGGGGGTGTGTGTGCATGTGTGAAGTAGCTCTGACTTGTTCAAGACTTTAACTTTAAATGTTTGCACCCATAGAAAAAAAAAAGGAAAAAAAAATAATAAACCCTGCTAAGTAAGTCTGAGTGACCCAGGTGCTGGTTTTCTTACTGCCGCATCACCACTTCTGTTTCTCTGACCCATTCGTTGCTTCCTCTCAGCCTGCTGTCTCATGTCAGGGACACTTGGTACCTCTTGATGGTTTCCATCACACCCTCTTGCTCGGCCAGTTGCCACTGTGCAGCTGGGCATGGCTCTAGGATGTGCAAGAAGCATTTCAGATGGCCTCAGCTGGAGGACCTTGTTTCTTATGCCATAGTTGGCAGATGGGAAACATCTACGTCCATTTTACATTAAAAAACTGTTCCTCAGCACCTCTGCACAGGACTGGATGGCTGGGGATTTGAGCCAGGCTGTAGACACCATCATCTTTTTTGGGCCTGAAGAAATAGTCACTGAAAGCAGCATCAGTTTGACTTGGTATCACTTTGTGCCCAGCTGGCCCAGATGGCCACGACTATAGATGGGACAGGTCTACTGTGACTGCTCGCTGTGCAGCAAAGGTCCCTAACCTAACGACACCCTGCTCTGGGAAGGGCTGACACCTCTGGGGTAACCTGCCCGGGGTCCGACACTGTCCAGCCACCCCATCTGCACTGCAGCATCCGAGCCAGGCTGGAAGGTGAGGCTTAGTGCCTTGGCTGCTGTACGGGGTGAAAGCACCTACTTCCATCCCAGAAATGACATTATTATTCTCATTAGACCCGACATGGATACCTCTGTACCCAGGGATCACTCACCTCCTCCCCTCAGCTTCACCCACCCCCTCCCTCCAACCACCTGGGAGGTATTACCCCCATCAGAAAGATATTGATGTTTGTGAAGCCCTTAGAGATGCTTTTCTGAACAGGTCTATAGCTGTGCAAAGCATGAGTAGGTTGTAAAAAGGTTTTTGTTTGTGGTGTTTTGTTTGGTTTTGTTTTTTTCCTTGGCCTGCTTGTTGACTGGCTTCTTATTCCAGCTGTCCTGTCTCACCATTTACAAACTAACCTGGCACGGCGACCTTTTGGACTTTGTGTTGACTTTCTCCTCCTCCTCCCCAGAAATAACAGGCAGCCTTCTGCACAAGCACAGCCAAGCAGCACACAGGTTCTGCTCAGGAGATCTCGCTTGCTTGACCAGTTTCGCTATTGATCACGTTTTCGGGTAATTCGGGTGTCACAAGGATGCCCTGTTCTTGTGCTTCCCAACATAAAGCTGCAATAGAAGTTCCAAATTCGAAGAACAACAAAAATGCTCTCCTTTCCCTGCTGCCCCTGGCTTCCTTCCATTTCGCTCGAACCATTTGGAGCCAGAGTTTGGGGAAAGACTGAAGACAATTTCCAAACTGGAGATCTTGGAAACAGTTTGTTTGTGGGAACAGTGAACTGCACCGCATCCCACTTCATCTGCCGTGTTTCATTACTCTTCTACACTGATCTGTTCAGTATCTCTCTCCCTCTCCTGCAGCAGGGGGGGAGAAGATGATAAATTGGATGTACTAAAGCAAATACTTCACATCCCCTCAGGTCTTTGCAATTCCAGCTGTCTGAAATCACACTTTCTTGCCCAGCCAGAGCATTGCGACAAATGAGGGGAGTCCCACAGTAACTGCGGTTGATGTTGGCGGGGACTTTGAAAGGACAGTCTGCTTCTGGGAAGCGAAGGCTGCTTCAGGCAGAATAAATGTAAATGCTGCCATCTTACCGACCTCTTTCTTTTGTCTCTCTTTTATTCTTTTTAATTTGTATTTTTGTGGGCAAACCAAGCAATGAGTAGCTCGCTTGTTACTGTCACACACTTGGGTCACCCCAGGGAGTCACGATGCAGATTTTCCATTAGCGTCAAACGTACATGGATTTATGAACTCCCATAACCTGGAGCTGATGAGAGCAGATTAGGGAGCAACTGTTTTTAGATAACTTGCATACCTAAGAAATCAGCTAATATAAAGCTGCCTGCTGAAAGGTCAGTAATTTCCCAAAGAGCGTGAGAGAATATTATGGTGACCCCTCCTTGTTATATTGTCACTTTATTATACTTATAGACATGCACATATACATTGAGAGTTTGGTATTCACCTCTCTCTCTCCTCACACTGAGCTAATTCTCCATGCTTTATGCAGGGCATCCTGTACAAGGACCTCTTGCTGGGTACAGGACCTGTAGGTTGTGTTGGCACCATACCGAGACACAAGGCTAAAGACACCTCTGTCTAGTTTTCTAGTAAGCTTGGCCATCTCCTCTGGGTGAATTCAGGCTGCAGGTACCCTATGTGAATCTCCGTTGCCTTAGGTCACCAAGATAAAGAATCTGTACCCTGCAGTTGCAACATTGCCCTTTTGCAAAGATCCGACGACTCAAAATGAGAGCCGTGAGTGAGGAACTTCCCACTTCCCCTACACCCATCAGCAGCAGGGCTCTGGTCTTATTCAAGGTATTGGTGTGTCCTGCCCTACACCACCAGTGCTAGACAGAAAGGATTGTCCCATGTTTATACGTCTCATGGTAAACTGTGTCCCATGTCGCAGGGTCTGAGTCTTTAAGATGGGTGTCTTATACCTGGTCACACAAGAATTCCCCTAACAAAATGAAAATTCCTAAATCCTGTGCTTTTAATACAAGATCATCACTCTATCCGTAGCAATGAAGTTCTGGTTTTTGTTTGAAAGAAAAGTTTCATTTACAGTTTCATTTACAGTTTCATTTACACATCTGTGTGTTCTTTCCAGGATTGTGTTTGTGATTAAGTTCAGGTTACAAGCACAGGGAGACAATTAATCTGGCACTGGAGTTCAGCCTTTATGTGGAGACGTGATGGGGAACATACCACAGTGAAATGAGATGGAGATTTTCAAGTTTGGAAATATCCAAACTATCATAATTCTCAACTTTTAGTTACTGAACACTTCCGTTTCACCCCCTCCTCTCCATTCAGGCCTCCTTTGTATCACCTTATTTTTGGATTAAGGTCGAGTGCTGCATTCATTCCTGGAGGAAGGGAGGTTTGAAAGCAGCATTTCTCTAGTGAATGTATGGAAACTGCATCTGGTAACTTGGGTTTTGAATAGCCCCAAGTGCTGGGACAAGATGGAGAGATCAGAAATGGTCATCACTGGGTGCTGGTCCTCCCTCATCCTGCGAGCACCTTGGCAGCCTTGCTCAGAGCGGGCAGAGCCATGCTGGGGAGCAGAGCACTGCCTCTGAGCCCCCCAACACTCACTGCATTAAGCTGATGCAAGTGGTAAGAGATTTCCTCGGACCAGATGCTTTACCTCATGCAGGGATTGTTTTTCTCCCTTGTGGTGGAGGGAGTGATATGGGCCAGAGGGGAAGAGGAAGGAGAAGAAAGGTTGACTTCCCTGGTGGCAATGCAGAGTCTGAGAGTGCACCCTGCTCCTGTCTTCTGTTTGCTCAAGAGATGAGTGACCCCAGTGTGGGAAATCACGATTATTCACCCAGCCCTCTCTGCCACAAAAAAAACCACCCCATGTGGGACTGCAGAGGAAAGGAAGATGCATTTTTCCTCAACTCCAACATACCCCTGTCTTCCCCAAGGCAGATGGGAGCCATGCACGGACCTCGGCTTCCTGGTGCCCCAAGATACTGCCCAGGTCCCAGCCTCGCTGAAGGCAGCCGCGTTTGCATTGGTGCTGCTGGGAACCAAACACATGGGTTTCTCTGTAAGAAAAATTGCTGTAAGATTTTTTTCTGCCACTGGTAAACAGTGTTCACAGCCTCCCCGGCACCTCCCTGTGCTGCTTGAGGGATGCCGGCAGGGCAAAAGCGCGCACAGCTGCTCATCGCCAAGGCCAGCACCGCTCAGGATGAGAGCAAATCTTCCCAAGATATCCACAAGAGCCTTGTCCAGCTCAGATGCCCCTGCATACTTTGCATTTCTCAGTCAGGGCGATAGCCCTTGGTCAAATATTTTCTTGAGGAGCAGGCATTCAAGTAAAACCACTGATGGCAGCATCAAGAATTCAGAACATTTGGAGAGCCGATGGGCGAACCAAGCCAAAATGTTGATGCAGCTCACCATTCCCTCAAGCAAAATCGAAGTAGACTGAACGGAGCTTTAAAAATGTACATTTCACTCCACTTTCCTGCAAGGAATGACTGGTATAGACGTGAGTATGTGAACTGCAGGTGTTCACAGGTCAGAGACAAATCCCAGTCCCCCCCATGCCTAACTCAGGAAGCAGACACAACTTCCTCCTTCTCCAGAAACTGAAGAAACAAGGACTCTCCGATGAACTCCTTGATCCTAAGAACAACTTTTTGGTGGTACCTAAAAAGCATCAGCTATAAATGCCTTTTCTACCCAACTGACAGAGAGTGGAAAGTAGACCGCCACACAGCTCCACAGTGGGGCTTATTCTTCTCTGCTACGTTTCTGAGAAGAGACAAAAGTAACTTGGAAATGCAAACTGAGTTAGGAGGTGTCTGCCATCTGGTCCGGCATGGCCCAGCCATCACGGCTGTTCATCAGCCCCAGTCGAAAGCAGGCACTCCCGTTGACTGAAGCCGAGCGAGACGATGAAGGCAGAGGGAAGCCTGTCTCCCCCTGAGCAGAAGGAACAGGACACAGGCGCATGATGATTCCCCAGCAGATGGTTTGTCCACGGAAACCAATGCTAGCTTAATGAGTTGTGCTCTGCACGCCTCCCAAAAGGAAGCAGCAGCAGGATAAAGATTTCAAACCTTATCACTTCAGGTCAGGATCTGAACTGCTTAAAAACCAAACGGTGCCTGGGAGGGCTGACGCAGGCAGAAAGAGCAGCCCAGAGTCCTGGGTGTCTTTATGTTCTCTGCTTGAGGTGTTTTACTCCATTTTGGAGGGAGCAGAGAAGAGGGAGGGCTGTGATGTAGCTTATTTAGCACTGTTTAGTTCCCCCAGACTGCAACTAAACAACATCTCCTGATGTACGAAGTGCCTGCTGTATTTGGCAGGAAGGCTCTGGTGCTTTCAGACCCACTGGTGGGGCCGTGCTTTGGTTAGCAGTTCCACATGCTCGTGTCTCCTGTGATCAACCTGGTCACTACAGTCACTTTTGGCGTCCACCAAGGTGGAACCATCTACTGCTGGAGACCTGCATCTTCCAGCCTCCCGCTTGCTCACAATCCACGTCTCCTTCTGCTCCTGCCTTGCCTCAAACCTTCTTTTTCAGCCCTGGGAGCGTAGCACCTGCCTCTGCAGATCCCTGTGAACACCACGTTCATCTTGTTCGTTATCTCTGGTGTGGCAAGGATGGCTGGCTTCTTCCCACAGGTCCCACTCCCAGCACTGCGGTGTCTCTCAGAAGAAGAGCTGGCGTGTCCTGGCTGATGGCTCTGCATCCCTGGATCAGCTGCCAACAGCTAGGTTAGTGTGGCAGCTACATAGCCAGACACACCGGTCCTTTCCAGGGGTCAGTGTCCTGCCAAAGTGAAGATTACAGCTGCCACCTTATCAGGGGAGCAGGATGCTCCAGCGGGATGAAACAAGGCTGGGAAGGAGGAGACGTCGGTGCTCCTCTCTCCCCGATGGCTGGGGGATGCTAAGCACTCTCATCCCTCCGGCAACCCTGGCTCCTCTTAGCACCTGTAAACCATGCTAAGGGACAGCTGAGCTGGAGAGAATGGGTTAAATCTGAGAAAACCCTGGTCACATTTACCTGGTTTTCTCTCCTTGGTCTAGACCTTTTCTCTGAACCCTGAAGTTTGGAAAAAGCAGTTGCAATTGTGGCTTGAACAACTCAACTGGATAAACAATTAGTCCTTTCCTGGTCAAGTTAAAGATTTTGCAATCCTATTCTGGATGATTTTTTTTGTTGTTTTGGGTATTTTTTGAAGGTTTTGCTGTTTAACTTGGCTTTTATGTGCATGAAATGTAGTGGAATGGATCACGGATGTGTGCAAAGATCTGTAAATAGCTGTTTCTTGCTTACAGCTGTGACTGTATACTGTTTATCATGTCAAATGCATTCATTATTTCCTCCAGAATCAGCTATTGTCAAATATTTTAAAACAGATTATTTCAAAAAGTGAGGAAAAAAATCAACTAAGGTAGTAGTTGGTGTTTTCTTTTTAAGACTTATGACTAAATAGTTGGGCATAGGCCAAGGCCTATGAACAGTATTTCACCCTTTAAAAATAATAACCCTGATTAAAATAGTCATGTGAAGAACCTACTTTTAAAAGCATGCTTTTCTATCATTTTACACTAGCACAGCTTTTCTACCTTACATACACCTCCTCTGAAATGAATACAAGGAAATCTTGGGAAATGGTTTTCACTCAGAAAAAAATACTAATAAGCCACCAAACAAGATGGGTTACTGCTGGAAAGAGAAAGCATTCAAAGGAAAAATAGAGTGGAGTTGATTAAACAGGTGATTTTCCTTTAAGAAAAAGAAAAATGTGTGGTATTTTAGGGGAGTTGCTAGTAATGAATGCATATACTTGACTTCAGTCATTTGTTTTAAACTTTGACCATTTCTGTAAGATATTAATGACAGGAGTTTGGACTCACTTGTTCCGGTATGTCATGCCTGCTTACTCACTGCAGAAGAAATACAATTTTAAAATGACCTAAAATGAATTCCAATTTTTAAGTGACAATTTTAAAAATTACTTGTTATATGGTACCCTTCAACATAGTACAAATATTTTCCAAATATTCTGCATGTGCTACTGCCCTTTGAGTCTATATTCTTAAGAAGTACTGGGCGTTTGGGGAGCCTGGCATCATTTCCCCCCCAGGGGCTGTGCTGTACCTCTTTGGCTTGCGTTTAAAAGACGCTTTTCCTCCCAGAGCCCATCCCTGGGCTGGCACATCCCTGGGTACCAGATAGCTCAGGGCTCTTGTGCAGCCCCTCTCGGAGCCTGTCTGTCGACCACAGCCCAGTGCCCATCGCTCCCAGGGTGACAGGTCTTGCTCAGCTCCAGTGCTACACAGCTTCAGGTCTCTTGTCTGATAGGGACTTTAACTGAGTGAGACGGGACTCTGCCTGTTTTTGGGGACGGGGGGCCCACAGTTTCCCAACGACTGCTGCCCGTGGCGTTTCAGCACTGAAGATGTGCATTAATTACCCTTCGTCACCCGGAGTTTCGACATGAAGCCCTCCTTTATCTCACCCGTCTAGGCGGGAATACAATTGCTAACAAACTCGTAAAGATGCAAATCACACGTATCAAGCTCATCCAACACTCTGTGAATATACCACGAGTGCATGGCATCTGTCACATCGGGTTTGAACTGGGCTGTGCTGACAGAGCCTTTTGAAGAGGCTGGTAGCTTTATCCCCATCCAGCCAAGCCTGGCGACCCTTTATTTGCACAAGCCTTATCTAGTCTACCTCAATTGCATGCAATTGATCTGGCCTGATCATTGCTATCTGCCACATGGAGCATGAAAAACTTCTTGGCCTCATGTACCTTTTTGTAAAGAAAGTACCATGCAGAGCAGATAAAGCGGAGCGAGTCGCAGAGGCTTGGCAAATGTTTTCAGCCGTCATTGCTTCGACTAGGCTGGTGGAGAGCATCCGGAGTCACGAAGCATGCCTAAAGACTGCACCCGCGTCGCAAAGAGCCGGGCAGCAAAGTAGTTATGTATCAGAAGGGCATTTTCTAGAGGTCGATTGTTACCCAACTTTTACCTCGGAAACACTTAAATCCATTTGCTTTGTCTGTCGGGGTCAGTAAAGCACAGGGCATCATTTGCCTTAGTGCCAGATGCAGGACCCCTGTACGAAAGCCCCCGCGAGCGATCCCTGCGTCAGGAAATTAAGGCCACATGCTTGCAGAGGAGCATGTGTTCCAGGCCTTCAGCTCGCCGCCGTGTCTGTGCAACAGGGCACACATGGCTGAACTGGAGATGGGACTGAACCCAACTGTATAGCTAAACATCCCCAAACTTGGTCTGGATGTGAGCAGCAGGGTCATCTGTGGGGGACGGGCCCAGTGCTCTGAGCCCCTGCCAAACCCAGAGCCCTGCTCCTCAGGGCCCCTCACAGGTCCTCTCCCCCTGGAAAAAAACCCTTTCACTCCACTTGCAGACAGACAGACGTTTTCCATGTCCTGAATCTCCTGATAATTTAACCCTTTCTGTGCCTTAGCTGGCTGTGCAGGAAAAGGATGCGGGTGAACCAAATTAGAGGGGTTTGGCTTGGTGAACCGACCTTGCCGAAGAC
>NW_009630595.1:30576-34455 GCF_000690535.1 Cariama cristata
CAGCCACACGGTTTGCACAGTAAGAGTTCAAATCCAGGTTAAAAAAACCCCCATGCATGCCTTTCCCTGTCCTGCCCCGGTGCTGTGCAGGGGGTATGCAGTGCAGGGCACCTACCGCTTCTCGGAGGGGCAAGCAAAATGCACCTCCCTCTCCCTCCCTGCCAGCACCGCTTGCTGGTGCCCAGTACACGCACGAGACCCCTCTCCCCTCACCATCTGGGGTTTTACTACTTCCACAGCCTGCTGCACTCCACAGCTGCCTCCTTTGTTTCTCCTAAACCCAGCCTCAGTTCTGCATACAGATGAATATGTGTCACATCTCGCCCTGGATGTAAGCAGTACCCAGCAAAAGCTAAGACAGCACGCAGCCAGGTACCCATCACATCCATCCCTGCCACATTCACGGCGAGATCTGGGGGTGTCGTGTGCTTTGGTTGTGTTGACTCCGCTCACCATCACCAGTTATCCTTTCCCTATGCGCACCTTCTGCCGCCATTATGCAAAGCTGGTTTGCTGCAGATCCTCACCAGCACGGCAGCATCTGCTGTTATCTTTTAGTGCCTGTGAAACAGCAGCGATAATGGAGGGACAGCTTATCACCACCAAAATACGTCAGGGGCCCGGAGGAGCCGCAGGGCAACCTGCACCGCAGTCACCTCCTAGCCGGCACCCGGCCCGGCTGCATGCAGGTGTGCTCGGCTGCGGCTTTCCACAGGTATTTTATAAACAGAGCGCACCATCGCATTTGCAGTAAATATGCATTACAAAGCAGATAATTATGTGTACCAAACAGAGCTCTGCAGGGTGCAGCTGGCCGGGAAAGGCTTTTCTCGGCATATCTAACAGAAACCCTTTTCTTTTTCCACTTAGGGGGAGGAAATGCATCTTCTGGAACTCCACTGAACAGCTAGTGGCATCAGATGTTGGACACATCTCAACCACACCGGCTGTGGCAAAAGGGTTTTGCAGTATGGTAATAGACCTTGCGAGGCAACGGCCCCTTGAGATATGGGCGGCTGCTGCTGAAAAAGTGCTATAGTCACTTGTTTCTTATCTTAAAAAATAGTGTAAAACCTCCCAAGTAAGTCCGTGAGCACACTGAGATTTCTACCAGCATTCATTATCACAAATTTGGTTTGTTCTTGCAGAGCTCCTGGAATTGTACATGACAAACAAAGACCTCAAAAGACAGCCCACAAGAGTTGTGCCGTTAAAGGCACGTGGCTTTCCGCCCAAGAACTAAACCAGATCCCCAGCTCAGGTAGCACGAGCCTTCTCACTTAAATATTCCTGTGGCAGCTGTATTTAGTTCTGCTTTCAGGAGCTGTCTGCTCGTGGTGATGCAGAGCTGCACGTGTGTCTTGGTGGTGCTGGGAGTGCTCCCACCTCTGCTTCCTTTTGCCTGCCCAGCGTGGGCACCCCACGGCCAGCACAGACACTTGGAAGATGCTCTGAGCTCACAGCCCTAAGCTGGGTCAGGCCAGGTCTGCAGCCTACAAGCCAAGAGTTTCACCGTGCTTTGCCAAAAAGGGAAGAGACCGCTAGGACCTTAGTGCCAAGCTAAGCTTTGCTGGTTGGACACCATCAGACCTTGCAGCAGCTTCACTTCACAAGCAGGGAGGCTCGACGCATGGCAAGCACCCACGTGTCCTGGGTGGGATGCAGCACATGGAGAATGGAGATGTGCTGGGCTGCTGGTCAGGAAAAATCTGTGCAGGTCAGGAAAAACCTGTGCTGATCAGGAAAAATCTGTGCTGGGATTTTTCCTGAACCTGGGAGCTGCTCTGCAGTGAGCCCAGCTTTCCTCCATGACGGCTGGGTGTTTGTGTGCAAGGTGCTGTGTACCTTCCTCAGCACGGCGGGAGCAGTCAGGGGCAATGGAGATTCACCGTCTTTGAAAAATACCTTCCACGTACAAATAACAGGATAGCATTCCTGAAGAAAAATATTCAATTATTTACAAAGGGCCTAATGGTTATTGTACCTCGCTTGCTGTGGGCTTTTTCTGGGGAGAACTGTGTTGTATATCTGGACTGTCCATATGCGGAGAAATTGAAAAGGTGAGTGTGTCTGGTGGAAATGGAGATGACAAGTACCAAAAATACATGAGCAAAGAAAAATGCAATCTATTTAACAAGTGTCTGCCTTCCTGCAATTGTGGTTTTCAAAGAACTTAATTAGCCAAAGGTTGAGCAAAACATTGTCTTAACTCACAGCCATCCAACGACTATGCTGTGGTTTCTGTCCTGTGATAAAATCATTGAGAAAGTAAGTCTTTGTGCTGCTAATGAAGAGTCCTGCTTCTCTTTCTCTACCTTTTCTTCCTCTGTTTTTCTCTGGAATAATGAATAGGGAAGTCTGGGAATCTGAAACTGGGTGGCTCTTGGCATCAGTCATTTCTGTGTTACCCAGACATGTCCACGCAAGCACCTCTAATGCACGTGCGGCACTTGATGCCTGCATCAGGCTTCAGTTGGAGGGACTTGAAACAACTTCATAGAGATTGTGAACCAAGATTTAGCATTAAGAGGGGCCAGCTCCCAAGCGGAGCGGTTATGTTGCTGCATTTGGCATGTCGTTGCACCGAAGACAAACCTGCTTGCGGCACGTTCTCCCTCTCAGCGCAGGCATAAGTCATGGGGGATCCTTCAGTCAGGCACACAGGCTGTATATCAGTTTAGGACATGAAGCTGCCAAGTTGCTGCAACCTTTTTTTGCACTTGAGAGCCACTATATCAATGTTTTTGATACAGGCACAAGGTAACTCATTCAAGAGTGCGTACAAGAGTAGTCCGACTAAATTGCCCACATTCGCTCCTGATGGTTTGTTTGTGCCTAATTGCACTGCAAATCTCTCGTTGTGGAAGAAGTGGTTGATTTTCAGATTACTGAAGCGTGCCCGGTATCAGCTGAAGTTGTACTGCAACAGGGCTCTCTTGCTGTGAACGGGCTGAGGTCTGACTTCAGGCCCTCCGTGGAAGTGCCAGGGCCAGTGCTGGAGGTGACTTGGTCTGCCTTAACACCGATGGAGTAAACGGGCACTCGCCGGAGGGAACAGAGGTGGGCTGAAATGCTCTCTGGAGGTGTCTGTGTCCCCTCCGTGGCTGACATTAGAGCAAGGGTGGGCAATGCAGCCCAGCCGATGCATCAGCTCGATCATCCCCTGCCCACAGCTACCCTCTCTGGAGTCCTCCTCTTGCATCAGCTCTGGCACTGGCTTGACCCCTTGGAGAACCGGTTCAGCTCACAAAACCAGCAGTAAATGGGTCTTCTTTTCTCCTCTGGGTTCGTTTGGAGCCATTTGCGTGAGTTGGGATGAGATGGGTGAGGGCAGCGGGATGGGACACAGATGGGAGCTGGCCCATCCCTCCTGCTTCAGTGAGTCACTACCGTGGCTTCGGCCGTACCAGAACCCTTCACCCTTTAGGCTTGGAAACTGGGCATCTCTGCCCACTGGCTAAACTTAACCGGGATGAGTCAGGCCCTGACTATGTGAAAAGCATTTATATGAATTTAAGATTTTGTCTTTTGCCTCCATTTACAGATGAGGACAGAGCTTGGACATGACTCATAATGAGAACTATAGGTAACGTTTGATAACTGGCCATTCCCTGATCTTTTGAATACACTTAGTGATACATTTTCCTTCACTTCCCATATTTTCCAGTTTACTTTTTTTTTTAATTATCCGGGTTTCTTGTCCTCCTTTCTATCCTCTTTCTTCCCTGGCAAGCTACCTAACATTTTTGTGTCTGATTGATTGTGAAATCAGAGTAACAATACTGCGTACATAAAAGAAACACTGGACATCTTAACCTTTGGAAGGACATGAACTCATTGTCCCGATTCCCACTGAAATGTACTGAACTGGAAGTACTT
>NW_009630595.1:34486-47442 GCF_000690535.1 Cariama cristata
CGGGTGGGAAAAGAAGAGAATGAGACCACAGCCGTGGACACTGAACTCTCCGGCTGTGTTAAAGATTAAAATAATAGTTGTAATCGCCGCTGTAGTCACTTGTTTCTTATCTTAAAAAATAGCATAAAACCTCCCAAGCATGTCTGTGAGCACACTGAGATTTCTACCGACATTAATAATCACAAATTTGGTTTGTCCTTGCAACTAATAAAATAATTAGCACCAGCCACGTAAAAGGAGACATAACTACGCTAATTCATTCTGACTTACAAATGAAAACCAGAAAAAAACCTAACTCACAAAGCTAGATGGTGAAGGTTGTTTAGCTCCCTCCCAACCCAATTTGGCAGGGGGCAGTGGAAGAGCATCCAGATCTCCTGCTGATGACCCTCCTGCCTTTACTGGCCAACATGTGCCCACCGGTCCGTAGGATTATTATCTGGAAGTGCAAAACCTAATGAAACAGAACATTAAAAAACAATCCAGAAAGCATTTGCACACAGATCTATGGGGATTTGGAAAAAGCTGTGCTGGAGCTTTCTTCTTGGCAGCACAGCCAGGCCTCATGATCCCTATTAGCAGGCTGCGGCTAGGGGACAGAACATTTAAATGCTCATCAGTGGGGAAGGATATAGCATTTTGTTGATTACGTAGCTGGAACAGAAGAGTCTCCAGATATTCATTCATTCATTGATTTATTTCTAATGACTTAGCTGGGAACTCGGAGAAATCAGGAGAGAAGGCGCAAAGGCGGCTTTTCCTTCTGACCTGTGATTGTCTCCTGGGGAGAGGGCAGTGATGGCTTATTGTTCAGGAGCTATTCTTGGGGTCTGGAGACCAAAGCCAGCTTTTCTGCCTGTGATTGCAACCAGCCATCGAGGCCCGTTGGCAATCCCTGCAGCATCACGGTCCCCGCTGTTGGAAAAAGGAGCAGCTCTGTCCACCTTCCCAGCCACATGCTCCTTTCCTCTCCCTGGTGCCAGCAATAGCACTCACCCAGCCTTTGGCGAGCCTAAGGCAGAAAACCAGTCCAGCAACCTGTTTTGGAAAACCAGCCCTCTTCTCCCCAGAAAACACTGGTTTTTCAATGAGATCAGGTGCCTGAGGCCAAGGCCACGTTTTTCTGCAGCATTTCAGACTTAAATCAGCTCAAACTGGTCTTGAAACGACGGTCTTTTAGCTTTTTCTCCTGCATACTTTAGAGACAGGGAAACTCTCCCTTTTCACAGAGCTCTTGTTAAGGCCAGGAAGAGAAGAGCTGATAGCACAAAGATGGGCACTGGGCTGTATCTGCATGGTCAACCACAACCCTAAGAGACAGCAGCATGGTCAAACAATGCATTATTTGGGCACATGGTCTTGAAGACTCTCGAAGGGCTTTTAAGCACAAATCTGACCCCCAGAATCATGAAAGTCGCTTACAAGTTATGAACTTTTAAAAGTACATATTTCTCAGTTGATTTTATTTGCCTTCCGATGTTACAGCATCCGTATTTCCACACTTGAGATCCACACTTAAAAAAATAAACCCAGCAAGTGGAATTTGGAGAAAGCCACCAGATGTGAGGAGCCCCATGCTTGCATTGCCAAGTTGGCAGCCTTGCTCCAGGTCCACGCGGGATGGCGGGGCAGGTGCTGGTGAGGCAGAGCTGGTCAGACAACTCACCGCCTTTTTTTTTTTCAAGCATGCGGAAGATCACACACCACTTGTATAACTGGCGAGGAAGGGTGCTTAAAACTTGCAAGCTTGAGTGTTTGTGCCAGAAGTGTTATGTTTTATGGGAGATTAAACACCGCTTGACACAGCAGGTCCTCTTGCCAGATCCCTGGCGCAAAGACAATTAAATGAGCCAAATAACCACATCCATCTCAGCATGTCCATGCATGTGCAAACAATTACTCTGTGGGACTATTATTAAAGAAAATTAAATTTTAAGTCTGTACCCAGCCAGGAAATGTTAAGGGAAACTAATTTTCTAGGAACCATCTAGTGGGCACAGCCTTGGTAGCCCTGGAAAGGTTTATAAATCTGCTCTTAAAGTTCCTAATCCTGTTTGTCTGCTACTGTACTTCTTTTAAAAACCCAGGACTTCTGAGAAATTGAGGAATTCAAAGCCCCAGGGACTCCTGTAAGTCCTTTGGACTTATAAGAACTCAAGCATTTGTTTCCAGTCAAGGCCATTTTTGGTCACTTCGGACTTTGTCAGTAGTTTACTTTTCAGCTGAAATAAGCTCAGTTTCTTGCTCTCCCACAGCAGCAAACTCAGTTTTTACCATTCTACACGAAATCTCCTCGTCTGTTTTCAAGGAGGTGAAGACTGGCAAAGCCTTACAAATAAAACAAAACACCCTTTTGCCCCCTAAAATAGGCCGATGCTGGGCTTTGCCTGGCTGCTGCCTGGAATTTCGATAAAGACGGTGAGACTGCATGAGCCCTCGCAGTGGTCTGGTGCGTGGAATACGTAGAAGGTAGGTATAGGTATAGGTAGCCCTATAGAACCTGGGAGAGCAAAGCCGGCAATAGCTCCTGTGGTGGAGGTGGGGCACGGTGGGACATCTCAGCGGGGACCGGAGCATGAAAAGAAAGGATAGGAAGGGAGATTGGAGGATGCTGGAGATGTCTTCACAGCCCTGGCAGTCCAACGAACTCATCAAAAGGACATTTCCTGCCAGCCTGCAGAATCACCACTCAAAAATGCTTGAAAAAAAACAGTGGCTGTGGAAGAGGGAGAAATAAACACAAGCGTGTTCGTGTCTTTAGTTGGGTATTGTGACTCCACAGGGAATGGGCAGGAGGAGGATGAGGAGGCTCAAGGAGGAGGAGGAGGAGGATGAAACAGAGTTAGGACCAAACGTGAGTTTGTGTGCCTTAGTCCTAGCTCTGCTGCTCAGACCACAGGGGGAGTTTCAGCAAACCCATCTGGGCTGGGGGGGTCTCCACTTCTCCACGCTTAATAATAAAACTGACCTCCTCTCTGCAGACCTTCTGAGATCTGCTGTTGCAAAGAGCCATGCGAGTGCAAGATACCTTTTTTCCTTTATATGATAAATGTTCCCGTAAAGTCTCCTCGGGCTGCTCCGATGGTTCCCACTCCTAATGGGGACAGCTGGCTCCTTGATGTAAGAGGCCATCCATCAGGCTGACCCACTGAAAGGTTTCTACTGTGGCTCCAGTTGTAGCTGCCAAAAGAAGCACTCCAGAATTGCCTTTGAAATATTGTATTTTTAAGTGGATAAGGAGGGATTGGAATGTCCTCATGCAGCCTTTATTATTTGGCTGCTTTTGAATGATCCTTTTCAAAAAGAGGTTGGGCAGCTATGAGGAAAGAAAGAAAGAAAGAAAGAAAGAAAGAAAGAAAGAAAAGAGAATAACAGAGCTTAATGCTCCTTTATACATTTTATAGATTTAATATAAAAATAGTTATAATAAAAACACAAATCCCATGGTCTGCCTTCCTATTTGCACAGGCTGTAATGAGTTGACTTTTGAATGAGTCTGGAAAATTGTATATAATAACTTCCCAGAGGCCCCAGAGTGGGAAAACATATTATTGCTGCCTGATTTGGACATTACTGTTTTAAAGACATTTTCAGAGTTGCACACCTCTCTCAGACTGCAATTCTACATCTTCTGAGCACGTGAGGCTCAAGTTCCCAGCCCATGACACCTGTGTGACTGTGTGCACTGTCACATATTTCGAAGCTCCTGTAGACTGATAAGGACAGGGAATTGCTCCATGAAGATTTGCTTCAGATCTGTTTTGAGAGGTGAAAAAACGAGGTGAAATCTATTGATCTCTGATTTCTGCTCACATCGCTAACTGCCCTGTAAGGCAGAGGGGATGGACCAGGAAAAAGACACACTGGATTAAACAGCATGAGACCTTCAGGAGAGAATAACCGCTGTGTTGGTGAAGAAGCAGAGGTTTCTGCAGTTTGCCTGGGCTTGTGGGTCACCTTGTTTCAGCTGGGAGTTTGCTAGAAGAACTTTTGCCTTCGTTCACACATGCCTGCTTGGATGTTAATTTTTAAAAACGAGCCTGTAACCTTCTTGGGCTACCAAGGGGACTACGTGACATCTCCTGTCATACTCCAGCTGATGGGTGACAGCCAGCTCCGGTGTTTCTTTGTGCTCTTGCATGGCAGCGGTTGAGCCCAGCTTACATCAACAAGTGCTGGGTTTTTTGACTAGTTTCCAAAGAAAAAAAGGGTTATACCAACCAGGCTGACTCCATCCCTCCTTTAACTCACCCAGGTTCAATCAAACCTGGCAGAAGTGCAGGGTACCTCCCAAAGGAATGAAGCTCCTACACACTTTAGGAAGGTCTGTGGCTGTGTGGACAAGAGAGGTCCTCAAAGTGGGGCCCTGGCAATGTGAAGCAGGGGTGGCAATGCTGCTGTATGTGCTCTTTGGCTCCCAAATCTCACCCATCAGTCCATGCGTACATTGCTCAGAAAAAACACGACTGCCTTCTGCTAGGTACGCTGTGGTAAGGACAGAGATTTAGATGGGGGATAGGGCTTAGGATTAACTGTCGTTATGTTGGCAGGAGGTCTGAGGCTATAAATGACCTGAATCTTGGAGATACATACAACAGTTTCAGCAGAAGTTCCCCAGGACTGAGGTATTATGAAAAACAGATTACTTATTTGAAGATACTAAACATAGTTTTCAAGCCCGAGTTTTAGGTATCTACACATGAAAAAAATGTTATCAAGGCCCTAAGTATAGGAAGAAGAAACCGACTTGTACAAAACAAGAACTTCCATGAAGAAAAAAATCAGTGGTTTAAACTCAGCTATAAAATTCTCCTCTTGCTTGTCTGCAGGGGAAGCATTGAAATGCCAGCTATGGGGCTGGTCCCTCCGAGAGAGACGGGGGAACTGCATATGGATTTTGGGGGGAACATTAGCACTGCATGACGAAGCACCAGTTACTGACAGCACGTGAAGCTGCGTGACAAAGCACCGACTTGTCTGATCCCCCAGCCTGTCAATTAACGAGTCACACGACTCGCATCTGGAGTACAGACACCCTATAATGGCCCAAAGCACTAAGTCTAGCACTGACTAACACGTATGCGTGCGTACAGGAGGTGAGTATTGCTGCTTTTAGGTGACAGTCACACCTCTGTGCAAACTTTCTTTATGTACGTATGCGGTGAGTAGGGGGGGGATTAAAATTTCATTAGCTATTGCAGAGCTCCTGGATGGTAATTCCAGGATGGCAAGCACAGAGATCTGCAAATGAGGATACACAAATGGCTTCATTTCTTCCAAGTGGAGAACAGTTTGTGTGATTTAAAAAAACAAAGCAGGGAGCTAACACGCTCATTTTAGCATTTGCAGTTAATGTCCAAATGGGGAAGTGTAAATGCATTTTACATTAAATGCATTTACAGTAAATGCTTCACTAGCTATTAATTTTTTGCATTAAAAAATGCATTTTACCGTAAATGTCTCCACTGACTGTCTCTTCTCTGCGCATTTGCAGAAGTCCTAAAAGAAGCCCAGTTTAGCACTCAAACATCCAGCTCTACCTACTCATGGGGTGCATTTTAGGCCTCTTTGAAACATCACTTTCTCTGTATCTACTTGGGAAACTAGATGACGATGACTACTCCTCCTCTCCTTTCTGGGGTGAAACATCCCCCAAAAGGCCAAGCCGTGACTTCTCCCGTTTGTCTCCCACGCAGGTTTCCCCAGCTCCCAATGTGGAGGCAGGAGCTGGCTGGGTGGGGGGTGGCTCTTGCTCCCTGGGGGGCTGCTCCCTCCTTCCCTCTGGACCCCCCTCCCTGGGCAGGCAGAGGCTGAGCTTTGCCCATCAGTGCCCGCCGTGGCCGGGGATGGGTTTGATTTCCCTGGACGGGTACCGGGCGGTC
The DNA here is from genome assembly GCF_000690535.1 of Cariama cristata. Classification (NCBI taxonomy): domain Eukaryota; kingdom Metazoa; phylum Chordata; class Aves; order Cariamiformes; family Cariamidae; genus Cariama; species Cariama cristata. The sequence continues at coordinate 40,369 of NW_009630595.1, forward strand.
ACGGAGCTGCTCTGTGGGGTCACTGCTGGGGGTTCCTCTTCCCCTGCCCCAGCGGGAAGCAAGAGCCCATAGTTTGTAAGCTCAGCTTTGGAAACTGGATAAATCATTCTGAGGAAATGTTGGGTCGGCCCTCTCAGCCTTTCTGGCATGGTGCGAAGAGTAAGGAAGGGGCAGTGAAACTGCCCTGCGGAGGAGGAGAGGAGGATGTTCTGAAGCTCATGGTGGCTTCATGCTCTTTGTGGATACCCAGATCAGGGTGAAAGGCATCCTCTTTAAAGGGGCTTCATCTGGAGACAGTTTTGCTCCGTGACAGAAATGCATTCGTAGATGCTAGTATCAGATTTATGAAACTGAAATGGCCTGTTCTTCCCCTCCTCCCTGAAATTTCCAAAACCTCTGTCTTCGCAGGGGTTGTGCATTTGTATATAATTATTTCTTTTTATGTATATTGATCCTTTTCTCCTTCCCCTGAATGCACTGTAATTATGTCTTCTTTCAATGAGTATAAGGAGTGAACTGTCACTTATACATAATGGCTCAACTTTATCAAACCGGAGAAGAAAAAGCCCCTGTTTTGGGGAAATTTCAGGTGGCAGGTTGACAATTGCGGGTTCTGATTCAGACCTGTGCAACTGCTACCCTGTAATCAGGCAGCGATTAGTCACCGACAACCAATTACCACGCCCGGCTTCCTAAAGCAATTTGTCTATTGGGAACTTTATAAATCTTGGTTAACTCTGTAGGGAGGTACTTAAAAGACGTGTAGATGTGGTGCTTAGGGACATGGTTTAGCGGTGGACTTGGCCATGCTAGGTTTACGGTTGGACTCGATGATCTTAGAGGTCTTTTCCAACCTAAATGATTCTATGATTTAGGGGAGATGGTGACACAGGTTTGCACGAGCTGGTACCTCACTGCCCTCACAACTGCCCATCCTCTGCAGTAGGACCACCTTGCCTTTCCCCATAGAGCTGCTCCCCACGTTTCTCAAACCCATCACTTACCTGTACCGACCCACAACCCAAGTTTTATCAAAGGCTTCATCGCTTTGCTCAACCGTGGTGATGCTCAGAGGCTGCCACAGCCCTCACCCCCCAGCTCTGTGAGAGGGGCTGCACGGTGCCACTGTCACCGCAGAAGGACAAGTGACTTCAGAAGGTGCCACGGATGAGCAAAGGTCTGGAAATCAGCAGATTTTCCTTAACAAGCTCACTGTGCGGCTCACCAGAGTTGTCATTAGCCTTTGAAGCCTGTGAGTTAAAATGATTTCAGAGGGAATGGTCAGTGGAGCCTCTGCTTTTACCTCCCGCTGGTGTTAGGAGCTGCCCTGCCCTCCCCTCAGGTTCAGGTGGGATTTCTGCAGGGGTCATTGTCGCAGTGAAAACCCAAATACCACAGGCGTAAAGAAAGTTGCTATCTGCTCATAGGTTTTTCTTTCCCAGCAAGAAACGAGTAGAGTTTGCTGGAAGCACTCTTACACTGGTGTAACTGTGAAGGTGCAGCAGCTGCTGTTTTAACCACACCAGCAAGTGTGGAGTGCCAGAATATTTCTGGATAGATTAACCATCACTGTCTTCCTTCCTGCCAAAGCTACGCTGGTTTGAAGAGCAGTGGAAAGGCAGCTGCTGAAGTTAGTGTTTACAAAACAGGGTGGTCAGAAGTAGGCAAGGACCCTGGATGGGGCACGGAGTGATCCAGGCTCTCCCCACATGCTTGGAAGGGCCGGAGAAGGAAAGTCCCAGGTGAACGTCAGCCCTTGTGGGGCTGGGGCTGGGGCTGCACGGAGGGGCACATGCAAAGGGAAACCACGTCCCTGACGCAGGGGACAATCCTTTTCCAAATGGGCAGGGTGCAAGCACCTGGATCTGGCTGGCCACGTGTGCTGCCTGGCAGCCCTCACCCTGCTGGAGCATGCTTAGGGGTAAAACTCTAGCTTCTGACCTAAACACTTCTTTATTTTCCTTCACAGATCCTTCTCTTGTCACTATGTCTAGAGAGCCTGGTTTGTTGGGGCAGGTCCCCTGTGCCCTCTTGGTTTCCATCCCGTGCCCGGTGCCAGTTCAGTCCGACCGTCTTGCCGAAGCACACCAGGAAAACGTGAGAGATGTTAAGTGACCTAATCCAAGTTCATCAGGCCAAAGAGCTTGGAAAAAAAGAGGTGGCCCTAGTGAAACTAGGCACTAGCTGTGCCTGGCTCCATGCATCCAGTCACTTTTCCACTCCTTGGAGGAAAAGAGCAGCAAGTCCTGGCGTCTCAGTTGCGTTTTGGTTAACGTGCCCATCTCGCAAATGAGCAGCTACCAATGCATAGAAGCTATTGAAGCAAACATGCCTGCAGGCACTGCTAAATCACTTCTTCCTCATCAAGCTGCAGAGTGGTATCAAAGACATCAAGTGACTGCTGGATTCGATTTATCCCGATAAAGCTATTTTTCAGGATTTTCACTCTGCGTCCATTTTTCTTCATTTATATGCCTTGCATGCTCCTCCTTGACCCCTCATGGGTAATCACGTCACCCTGGGGAGTCACCGCAGGCTTTCGGCTCAGCCTCTGGCTAGAGGAAGATCCTGGGGACCACAGCTGGCCACCAAGCAGAGAGAGGTGCACAGGGACGGCGAGGATGCTGGAGGGGGGTCTGGTGCCAGGAGGTCTCTCCTGCACTGTGGCAGGTTGGGGACGCGTTTATGCTTTCTGTCTGTTGTTTTTTGACAACATTCCACTATAGCTTCTCTCCTTGTTTTGTTTTTCCCCCCTCCCCATCTGTCATTCACTAGTTTTTAGTGACTGCAGTGGTTTATCCAACTATAATAACAAAAAAATGCAACTGAGAAAGCAGTACACAGAGTAGTACACAGAGCCTGTAGCCTCTGGGGAAGGAGGGGAAGGGTTATAACAAAATTAAAGATGTCCCTTCCAGACTCCCTGCCAAGTCACAGGCAGGGGACTCTCCTGTATCAGCATCTCCAGAGGCACTGGTACAGGAGATGGGCCCGAAGACGAGCACACACAAATCCCACTCTCCCTTTTTTCCCATCCTTCCACCCACCTTTCCCCAGGGATAGCTTGATTGCCCAAGTGCCAGCGACATGGCTGGTTCCCCTTTGTTAATCTCATTGACATATCAATGATATTCACAATTTCTACCTGCTACTTTTTTCCCCTTTGCAACAGAAAACAAGAATAAAAATGGTTTATTTTCTCATACCTTACATATTTTAACCGCCTCTGTCCCTGAGGCCCCCAGCCCCAAGGTGCTTGCTGTTTGGCTGCATTATTTATTGCTCCATGCTAATCCAATAAACCTGAACTCCCTTAAATTACCATACCATGTGGGGGAGGCTAAGTTTAGCTCTTGCTTATTTTAGACATCTGTCAAGAGAAAACTTGGACTGGAAGGAGTCTCTGGCATGCTCATCTATACTGAAAGTGGACAGTGACACAGGCATTTCCTCTCCTTACTCTGTCTCCGACTAAATCTCTTCAATGGTACTAAGTTCACGTAAAGTTTCTTGCTGCGTGCTCCAGGGACCTGTTAGAGCACAGTGCATGCTCGGAAACGAGCCCCGTGACTTCATGGCTCTGAAGCATGACCTACTACGTTCTCTTTTCCTTCAGCAGCTTGGGTTTTGGCCATTTCACGCAGGGTGTTAAAAACTGGTCATGTTAAATCTCTGTAAAATGAAGTCTTCACTCCCCCATCCCAGGCCTTTGTTGAGTAGAGCTGAGAATTCCTTTTTGGGAAGAATATAATAAACATGCTGGAAAATATGGTTTGAAGAGTTTTCTGTGCATTTATTTTTACTCAAAAATAGACCACCTTTTAAAGGGTTAAAAAAGGTGACATCATTCAATAAATGAAATGTCCTATTTTGGATGCAGTGAAGCATTTTGCAACAACTCCAAATGAAATTTTAAATTTTTTGTATGTGACTGGAAAAGCAAATGCAGTATGACCTCAATCTTTTCCCTTTCCCTCTTTATTGTAGTAGCCAGACTTAAAAAATAATTATTCGCTTCCTACTCCTCCCATAGCCATTCATGGTAATCTTTTACCTTTCTTTATGTGGACTGTTTCTTCTTTAGGTTGTTTAACGGTCTCCCTGGCAGGTTGAAATCTCTGTAAATACCAGCTGTTCCTTCTCCTGCTTCCTCTTACAGTTTTCTTAACTCTGGCATTGCACAATGTTAATGAACACAGTCCATTTAAAGAATGAGCGTATGCAGCAAATAATAAAGGAGAAAAATCTCTGCTAACTGCCACGGGAGAGTTTTCTCAGACCTTTCCTCTGTGTTCATGCTGACTTACGCTGCTCTTTTCTGCTCTGTGAGGAGGTGGGCAATTCCAACCGGTCCAGGCAATGCCTGGGAGCGGAGGACCAAACTCCCTTCCCAGCTTTGCCAGGTCTTCCTTTGTCTTGGCAAATATTTTTCAAGAACTTCTACGGCTTTTTTTCCTAGCTTCCTCTTTTTTTTTTAAATGAAAATTATAACGTCCACCTGAGTGAGGAGGAGAGATTGTCCTCATTAATTAATATTTCAAAATGCCCTCATAAATCTAAAATCTCTCCACAGTAGTACAATTCACTCAAAATAAACAATTTTTGACATTAGTTATCCACCTTGGCTTTTCCCTATCAGCCAGTCTCAAAAGTAATGTATTGCTCCATGGACTGTAGGGCAGCTTGGAAGGGCTCTCACTTCTGGAGAAGAATAAGGGGAGCAAGCTGAGGGAGTCTTGGCAGGGTGCAGGAGCCTTTCATGACCTAATTGAAAGGAAAGTCAGTTTTATCTGACTTGACCCTTATTTGAATCCTCCACTCGGAAGTTTACAACCTCTTCTTTTACTCTCAGAGCAGAGTTACATCTCCTTCGGAGCCAGAGCTGCCGTGACTCATCCTGGAGGGTACTGCTCTGCACGGTCCTTTGCGGGAGATGTTGCCCTGCTGTAAGAAATCTGCTGTAAGAGAAAACTGGAAACAAACTTAACCTCATTTTGCATTGTCCACTGCCATCTAGGTAGAAGTGGTGAGAATTAGGAATCCATTTTTATTTATTCACTTTAAAGTGAATTGTACTGCCTGTCCACGGAAGCATAGGGCGCAACTTAGGAAGATGCTGGTTTTGTGCAAGAAATGCCACAAGATTTAAAGTGTACCCAGGTACAATGTGTGTGGATGAGTCAGGAAATCCTGGCTTCAAATATGAACTCTTCAAAGCGGCGTCTGCCTTTTTTGGTGTGCTTCACACAGACCTCTCATTTAAAGAATGCAATACTATCCTGAAATGCTGAATGGCTCTGATGTGTGAACTGAGGCTGCCATCCACTGCAAAGCAGGGCTCCCCAAGGGTTTCTTTTTGCCCCAGGCGGATAAAATGTTGCTGGCCATCTTTCTTGTTCTGTATGGAGCCAGTGCACGTGGCTGCCCACCCCAGAGGTTGGCTGGTCCTGCCAGCCAGGCATGCTGCCAGCTCTGCCCCAGAGCTGCCCAGCAGGGCAGAAATTTCCTGCTCATTAAAAAGAGACAAAGGACAATTAGGTTGCAAATAAAATGTGTTATCTCTGCTTGGAAGGCCTGTCAATCCAGCAGGTCATTGCTTTTTCTAGGGTTAGAGAAGGTGCCGTGCCAAGCCCTTAGATCCATGTTAGTTACTCCATCACTGCTTGCACCAAGCCTGATCAGTGCCTGAATGGGAAGAAGATCTGCCCCCGAATCCGAGGTCTGTCCCTCAGTGTCTGCTACACAACATGCAGGCTTGGAGCCTGGCCTGGAGCCCTCAGACATGGCGTTTGTAATCAGTTTTGGTAATTAACCCAGCATCTCTACACCCTGCACTATGCTATCCTCCTCCCGGCTCATCAGAACGGCGCTATCTCTTTTAGTATTACTTCACTAAACGCAGCCCTATTCGCGGCTTAAACCCTGGCCTCTTTAATTAACTGACAACTTTAATCCACATGTTACACTCTGCTTATCTGGAAAGTGACTTTTACTTCTGATAAGCCATGATCTAATTGCCCGCCGTCCTCAGCAAAAGTGCAGAGTCGATGCACCGCTTCACCCAGGCAGTTACCCAATATGCAAAAGCTCTCCCGCTCGTCACAGCCTCGCGTTAATCCCCGGCATTAAAACACGGATGCAGCGCAGACGGTGAGGAGGCCCTCGCAGCCCCTCTCCTCCTCCCTCCCTCCCTCCTTCCCACCAGACATCATGACCTGGACCGCGCTTGCTGGCAGGAGCTGAGGCAGCATCGTAGGCTGATGGCGTTTTACCTTCCTGCCCACTTCGGGCACTCATTTCTAGGCCTAAAAGCAGAAGACAGTTTTACAGTAGGAGGTAAAAGTCTTGGTCCTGCGGAACTCAGTATACAAGAAACTGGTGTGAGTTTGGCTAGTACGTTCTGGATTTATTTGCCATCTGTTTTTTGAACTTTTAGGAAAATTTCAGACCCCATAATGCAAAGCAGCATTTGCATTCAGCAAATGCTTTTCAGGTATTTGTTCCTCTCCAGAAATGAGGGTTTTCCAAAAAATGCCAAATGCATTTCAGCTGTTCCTCTAGAGTTTCTAAAAGAGATTTTACGCTGAAGTCAGGTGTATACTTTATCTGTCATTAGGTCCTGCCAGTTTTAGCCTGTCCAGCCAGCTCTCTTCTCTTGCACTGTTATGGAGATCTGGCAAACCATTTCAATTTGAAGCTGTGTTTCCAGCCACAGATATCTTCCCTTTCACCCCCCTCTTGTGGAGAAACAAATGAGAGGGAGGCTTTGCAGAAAAAATGCCAGCTCAAAATGAGATGAGTTTGTGTCCTTTTCTGGTGCTGGTGGGGACAGGGGAGTGAAAGGATGGGGAACAGGAGAACTACAGAAACACCTGGTCGCTGCATTTTAGGAAGGAGAGGAGGGAAGGGACCTTGTCAAGGAGGGATCCACAGCCAGCAGCAAGGAGGGGGACACAGAAACAGCTTCTCTGTGCAGGAAGGACCAAGGCATGGGTGCAGAGGGGTGTATCGGAGCGCCTGCCCAAAGGCTCTTCGCTGGCAGGGGGGCAACAAAGGCTGGGGGGCCACACCCCC
>NW_009630595.1:47473-71068 GCF_000690535.1 Cariama cristata
GATGCTGCCAGGTACAGCTTAGCCATAACCCGACGGCTGCTGCAAGGAGCAGAGAGCGATGGGGACCTGTGCCCCGGGTGAGACTCACAGGCTGTGCGAGGTCTTATGCTGGCATTTGTACTGGTCCCAGCTTGGGCAAGTCTCAGCCTTGGGCCTCTCCTGTACCCCAAAACCAGACCAGCCCAGGAGAAGAGCCCGTCTGCCTGACTCCTGTCCCTGCACGATCACCTGTGGAAAGGATCGCTGCTTGCCATGGTATGGCAGCCCACACACCGAAGTGGGTCACTGCTTCGCCCTTCTGGTAGAGCAGCACCTTCCCAGTGTGCTGTCCATACTGGTATCATCTTTCGTCTTCCCCTGTTGCTTTGCTTCCTCCTTGGCGGTCCAGGCTCCAGCCTCTTTGTAACGTGTCTGTAAGCTATTTCCAAATCCTTTGTCCAGAGAGGGTGGCAGAGCCACAAACCATGGGGCTCGCTTGCTCCTCGCCCCTCTCCATTCGCAGGGAGCAGCTCATCCGCTGCAGCCATGCATCGGCTTGAACGGCACGAGCCTGCAAGGAAAACATGGGAGCTGGGAGGATGCTTGGTGCTACCCACTGCTATTTGGGAGGCTGGGCTTCCAGTATTTCTGCATGCTGTGAGTCTGGTTCTCAGGAGGATCAGGGAGAGCTATGCAGTGCTTCTCTGGAGTTTGAGCAGTTCTCTCCATCCTGCATGGCTGCCTTCCCTCAGAAACATAGGGACTTGGCTATTTCGTGTTATGAATTGCACAGGCAAAACTCTTAGCAACGCTTGGAGCCATTTGTAATACTTAAAGATGACTATATGTGTAATTGCTGCAGCATGACAGACATGGAGATCGGGTCCTGTAGAGCTCTCTGCATGCACAACAGATTTCCATTAGCCGCTCTGCAGGTGGCATTCGAAGTGACAGCCACCAATTTTCCCTGGTCGCCCGCAGGGAGGGACAGGGCTGCACGGGGGCCTGGGACGGGGTGGAGGGGGGCTGCAAGGGACTCTCACACAAGGAGCTGCTTCGAAGGACAAGGGTTTTTCAGGGAGCACCGTGAAAAATATCCTCCACAGCCTGATGCTTTCTGCAGCTGAAACCTCGGATACTTTCCCTCCATCCCTATTTCCTCGCCATCCATCAATCCTAGTACCCTTTTGGTCACTCAGCCTTGCAATGTCAGCAGCGTAAGGATCCCGAAATGCTTCAAAGTCATTTCCATCTTGCTGTCCCTGACACAGAGACCTCGTTATCCCAGAGTGCCCGAGTCCATCTACCCCTTCCTAGGGGATTTTATTCCTGCAAGGTACAGATATTTTCACGAATGACAGAGGCAGTGCTGTGGGAACCGGGGGAAGATGCACATTCTTCCTGGCTCAGTGTACGTACAGACAGCACATGCATGAGCCGGCCTCGGTTGGAAAGCTGTGATAACTATCGTACAACACCTAAACCTCAAATGGAGAGAGGAAAGCTGAGAATGTTGGCAGAGTGAGCCTATCTGTGCCTGCCTGACACCCCAAAAAGCAGAGATAACCTCTTTGGATCTCACCTGAAGTCACCAGGTATATGTATGTACAGCTGTGACAGGGATTGAGGTGCCTTCTCCTACTTTCTGGGGCAAAGAAAGAGAATTCAGTTGGAGAAGCTGTTTAATGTTTTTTATTTATGTCTTAGTAACCTTTAAGTCATGGTTTAACCACATTTGATCAACAAAACGTGACTGGAAAATGAGAAGTCAGATGTTTAATTTTGAAAGTACGCAACAATGCTTTGAGGTTTTTTAGCTCTGATTTTTTCCCTCTGGACTGTTTTAGCAAAGAAATTAATTGCAGTTCTTTGGTTTAAATTTGAAAAGGGTTACATTTGACCTAAAATGCCTTTTTTCAGTGAGTAATCCATTCATTCCAAATACAAACTACATGCAACTTCCAGGCAGAACACCGTCCTTACGCTAGCATGGTGCTGTGCCTGAGCTGCTCTCCGGCCACCCTCCCCTCTGCTCCAGATCTAGCAAAACAAAGGATCATTAGTTCACTCTACATATGAACATGCTTTTATCCTCCTTCCTGCCCCCAGTTTGATAAATAAAATCCCTGCCCTACATCCCAATGAGATCAACAGCGAACCTCCCGGAGGCAGCAGCTGTCACACCCCCTTGTTTGTGGCTCTTTGGGCTGGTTTGTGGTCCTTGGACCTCCCTGAGGGTGAGTTTTGCCCCAAGGGATTGAGACAGCCCAGGGCACAAGAGAAAGACACAGTTGTGTGCAGAGGCCAGGCTCAGAGAGTATAAAGGAGATATTTTCACCCCTTTTGCTGACTGGCCTTGGCGTTTTGCTGCCCAGCACTTGCCCTTTTCCTCCAGGTCCGTGTGGCATTGACTGGCTGATGAAATTCAGTGGAATTACGTTTACTGACTTCTACATGCACCGAAGGAAAGGGGAAGCTGTTTTATTATCAGCTTCAAAGCCATCATTTAGTTGCATGCATAAAATAGCCATAAATGGAAGCAATAGCAGACCAGGATTGGATGAGAAAACCACTAGCAACCCCCTGCTCGACACCGAGCTCTTGCAAGCTGTGTGCTGGAGCTGCAGCTCACAGCCAACGCCAGCCCCAGCCAGGCAGCTCCACCTCCAGGCTGGTGAAGAGGCAGGGAAATTTGTACCTGCGGGCATCCCTGTGGGCTCCAGCCCTTCCGGCCTTCCCCGGGCACACAGGGGCACCCACTCGCTCATGGGTTCTGTCCTCCGCTGCACGGCCCAGAGGGTATTTCTGGTAGGTCATCCTCTCACCTTGGTTTTCAGAGAGCTTTTTATCTGTCAGTCGAACCGCGGCTGTTACGGACTTCAAGGATACTGCCAGGTTTGCCGGTTACTGGGTATGCAACCACGTTCATATACAGTAGCTTCTCTAATGCAGAGAAGTCCATGGGATCCCAGGAGCTAAGGGAAGGGGAGAAAGACCTCTTCTATCAATCATCTCTGTCGATTTTCCTGGGTTTCTCCATCTCTCTAACTCCTATTCCAGGATAGTCTATTTTTTTTCCTCTTTTTTAATCTTATTTTAAACCAACAGGTGGAGTAAATAACAGGAAATATTTTTAAGTGGGAAGACAGGACATTAATTACTGTAAAAGTCTTGAGAACCACCAGCCCCCAAGGTATCTGAGATGTTAGGCGTGTAAATAAAAGGAGGAGATCAACAGATAGGTCAGGTTGTTTCACCTCACGTATAACTATTTTACTGGGCCAAAAAAGGAAAACGTGAAAAATTGAGAGGAAACCTGAAGAGTTTTGTAATGCAGAAAGAGGCAGCCAAGACAGACAAACGTGGAAGGAAACACATCTCCTCTTCTGAAAAGAACGTCTTAAAAAAAATCGGTTTTGAGGCATTTCTGCATGAGACAGCCGTTTGGCTCCTAGAGCAAGAGTATGGGCCAGAAGTAATCAGGAACGGCGGGCAGAAGCAGCATACATAACGAGGGAGCCTGCATGTGGGCTCTTATCACTTGGAAGCTAATAGATGATGAAGGCAGCTTAATCCATGCAAATATAGAATAATGACAACCTTGACTTCATGCGTCATAAAAATAGGGGGAATAGAAAAAGAGAGAGAGAGAGAGAGAAGTAAAAAGCAACAGCATTTGAATCGACGTGCGTCATTAATGGATGAGGCCAGAGAGAGCGAGAAATAATCAATCCCAAGGCAGAGCCGAGCGATGGCTGCTGCTCATGTGTGCAGGGAAACCTGCGGGAGGGGAAGGGGAGAGGAGAGGACATCAGAGGAAGCGCCTGGCCAGGCACACAGAGATGCTGACCCCTTTGGTGCCAACCCAACCGCTCAGTGCGGGTGCTGGCAGTGCTCACTTCAGCCCCGTGTCCTCCTGCCAAGCCCCGCTAGCTGCCAGCCCCCGGCAAGCCCTTCTCGCCACCGCAGCGGGCCAAAGTCCCAATGCCGGTGGCACGGCACAGGCTTGCCGGATGGGTAAAACCTCATCTTTCCCCTCAGCAGCGGAGCAAAGGCTGCGTTTTGCAGGCATGTGATGAAAAGGCAGTGACCAAAGCCCTGCCATGGTAATGGCGAGATTAATTAAATAACCATTGGAATAACTTAAGAGGGGTTGTTGTGGATTTAGTCATCGCTAGGAAATTTTAATTAGCCATTGGATATTTCCTTTCCTAGCAATAACGTGTGATCTGCGAAGCAGTACCTCCCACGGGCCGAAGGCTGCGGGCAGTCGGACGAAGCAGCTGCAGAGGTCCCCGACACCACAGGCAGGGACATGACAGGTTGCGAGTCCGCAGGAGACAGGCGGCCACACAACCAGATGCAAAGCAGCACATGTGGGTCCCCCCGCCAAGACAAGCACCCACAGGGAGGTGTCTGGGCCTTCGGTTGGAGTGTAAAAGCTACAATTGCTAACGGAGAGGGCTTTCAGCACAATCTATAGGCATCTCATCCTCAGCCTGCTCCTTACCCTCTTCATTCTCACTAACCCACTTCTCCACTAATTACTGGAGAAGGGGCCAGACAGATGAGATCCATGGCATTTTCCTGTCTGGAACCTCAGCTATTTTTATCAAAAAAATACATTGAGATAGTCAGGTCAGATCTATTTTTGGTAACATCCTTGTTGCATTTTATACCATTTTCTATTAAATGCTGCATCTTTCATTATTCCTCCCTTCAAAAATAGTCAAATGCCTGTCATACCCCTGAGGTTAAGTTAACAGATCAATTATTGCCTGGATTAATTTTCCACCCCCTGCACCATCTTTGCAATGTGCAGCCTCTGCTGTTCTCCAGCCTTGTGACCCCTGCTTGCTTGCACAGGCTCATCCAAAAGCCTGGCTGCCAGGCAGGTAACATCGAGTGTCTGCTTTCCTAATAGTCCGGGATGGAGTTTACTGGTTGGCTGAATCCATGGATTTCCTCTGCTTCCTGCTCCGATGTCAGTGCCTCTCCACACTGATGATCCCATTAAATTTCACGCCTTTGCCCCATGTCCCATTACATCACTGTGGTTCTGGTCCATGTTATTGCCAAACCTTTCACCTCATCAATCTCTCGGTGTACCAAAGTCTTCTCCTTGGGATTTCAGTCAGAGGCCTTCTCACATACTTTTCTTTAGCTACTTGTGGCTCATCTGATGAAAGAATCAGATGTACTGAAGCTCTGCCTGTTTATTTATGTTGAACTGGTATATATGAACTATATAGTACTACATATGAACTAGTATATACGAACTATATTTTAATTATCCTTTCATCCAGTTTTCCTGAGCCTGCAGTAAGATTCACTAGGCTGTGTAGTCACACTGGCATCCTTTCTACAGATGAGTGCAAGATTTTTTTTTTCTTTTAGGTTCTCTGATAAAATAACACATTTTAAAGAGAGATTGCATATTTTGTTATCAGTTTAGCTATTACATTTCTTTATCCCTTTGTAAAAACTTAACCATGTATAATTTTTTCATGGATCCCATTTACAGATATAACATGGTATCCAGTTCCTGGGGGATGCTTTTAAAAGTTTGGGTCCTCGCAAGTTGTTATTCAATATAATGGTTTGGGCCAGTTCCCTTCTTTTGGTACCTCAATTCCTGATGAAGCCTCAGCCTTTTTTAACCTGTAAATCATATATCTGGTATGCAAATACCTCTCCAAACATCTTCTGCAACAACCCAAAGAGATCTTTTACTCTGCAGTGTCCTTAGCGTTTTAAATTGCCCTGTCAGCTCATTTACAGACCTGTAGTTCAGCAACCCTCTGGCAAGCTTCATGCTTCCTGTGTGCCTGAAATGTTCTTGTTCGCTTTAATATCCTCAGCACTTGCCTGTTCTGGACCCTTCTCACCCATCATAATTTTTATAACGTATTTCACTTGACGTTGCCTGCACGTCTTTCCATTAGCATTATTCACTGTAGGTCACTCCTTTCCAAAGGAAGGATTTTTGGAGTCAGACTTCCTTTCAACCTTCCCAGGGCTTCAGGAGGTGTTGGTTATCATGGGTGCCACGTACTGAAAGCTGAGCTGAGGCTGAGGTGCCCAGAGTGCATCAGGTAGCCCTGCCTGCCCGTTGGTATCCTGAAAAATATCCGACCCCTTGCTCTACTTGGCAAAGGGTCTGCTGCTCTAGAGCAGGCTAAGGAGCCAGGAGCAGCAGTTGCTTTAATGCCTTCCAGGTCTTTCTACAGAATCTCAATAATCAGATAGCTAGGGAGGAAACAGAAACCAGAGCATTACCTGGAGACTTTAATGCTGGTCATTCCCTCTGGACTTTGCTAATAGGAGAGATTGCATCACCTGTCCCATTACACCACCTCAACTTCAAAGGCATTGCATAATGATAAAATCTGCTACACAAACAAGCTGCATTCACTACTTGGGACTTGCACAGCAAAATTGTTTTCTTACCCTACTCCCTGATGCTGTCTCTGAACCCTCAGCACCAACTGAGCTGCCTGCTCCGTCCGCCGAAAGCAGGGCGGTCAACCATGGACGTGTGGACCTCACTCTGGTCTCCATGTTGTGCTGCTCTTGTCCTGCTGTCCCTGTCGGGGAGCTGTCACTGGGCATGCAGTGACATTGCAGGGCACTCGGAGGTATTTTTGAGAGGAAGGTGCTTCAGGAAGGCAGACAGCCTGCCTGCCTTCTCACTGACTGCTGCAGGTGCTTGCGAAATGGGAAGTCATATTTGCTGTACCAGGGCTCTTTGGAAAAAACACGGTCAGGGCAATACTAAAAATCTTAGATTATTTCCACTGACTAGTACTGGGCAGACAAATAACAGTGTAGAAAGACACTATCAAGACTCATTCATTTTGAACTCTAAATGCTGTTGTCTCACAAAATAAGCACCTGAGCTCATTTCTCTGAAGAGGGTTTACTTTGCTTTGATATGGTGCTGAAGCAGGGATAATACTATCTTGTCATTTCCATGTTTCTCTTACCCTGTTCCCCTCCTCTTACAGAGGGGATCATCGGAGACATGAGGAGGCTGCTTTTTGGGGTGGAGACAGCCCCCATCACTGCAGGGTCCTTCTGCCAGCAGTGGGGTGCAGATGGCCTGGAGGAGCAACAAGCATCTCACCGGCATGTGTCTTTTTCCCAGTACTTCAGGGCTGGGGTTGCAGGACTGAGTTTCTCCACTCCTTTCCCTGCCACTCTCCCCCTTACCATGACAGGTTTCTCCTTGGAAAGGCCAGGAGGCACATGCTGAGGGCTGGGCACACTGACAGGGACCTGCACGCTAACCTGGCTCTGCCACGGGTCAGCTGCACAGCTGTCAGCAAGTCGCTTTCCTCTTCCCTTCCTTCACTGCCTACAAAACAGGAATAATCATTCTTAGCCTCTCACCTTTGTGAATGGCTTAAGTTATTGCCACCTCTCTTCAAGACATGGTTTAGTGGGTTTAGTGGGCATGGTGGCGTTGGGTAGAAGGTTGGACTTGATGATCTTTGAGGTCTCTTCCAACCATAACGATTCTATGATTCTAAAGTGCATCCCATTCCTAACAAGCTAAGGGATAGTGACGGTTTGCTCAGGCCATGGCCATCCCACTCGCTGCCCAAGAGCGGTGGCACCATCAGCAGCCCTGTCCCTGGGTGCTGTCATTGCTGCTTCTTTCTCCTCTGCTCTGGCCCCCAAGCTGCCCCACACCTCCCCACTGCGGAGAAAGGGGGGGTCCTTTTTACCTTTTTGTGGCAAGCCAGAAGATGCCCCCTTTTTTCTGGCATTGTGCCTCCGGCTGATGAGGTTACCCCATCTTCTGGTAAGAAAAGATCGGTTTCACTTAATTGCTCCTCACACACTCACATCTGCGTGTTGAAAGCAGCACTGACAGCATTTGTGAGTAATGGCGAGAGGAGTCACCTCCCAGGGGGAGCTTGGGATGGCACAAGGCGAGCCGTGGAGGCAGGATGCTGGTGTCCCTTCCACCATGTCGGCTCTCTCTGATGTTTGGCTTCACCCTCCGCTGCAGAAAGTGGTTCTACGGGACGGTTGCAATAGGCAGAGGTTTGAGGCATTCTGGTTTCCAAAAAGATAAACCTGGTTTCCTTTTGTAGGACGAAATGCTGCTCTGGTGCTGCTGGAGGGGTGGGCGATAGGGTGGCTCTGCTTGTACCCAGAGCCATCGCTCCCACCTCAGCATTGCAGTCAGGCTGATTTTGGTTTAGAACAACTCTTTATTTTTCCATTCTGAAATAATTTTAACAGGCGGAGCTGACTAAAATGCAGTCCCGAAGTGGTCCCACACAGGAATGCCGCTTCTCCAATCTCCTGTGCTGACTCTGTCATGTAAAAGAGGACTCCAAGCTCTCGGGCTCCCCTGCTGCTCCCCGCTCCATGGCCAGGGATGGGGTGCTGGGTGTCCGCGGCCGGCTGTGCATGGCACAGGGGACCAGTTCTGCTCGGCAAGGGGCCAGGGTCTCTTTCTCTCTTTCCTTTTTTCCTCAGAAATCACAGGAGAAATCAGGAGGAGCGGCTCTCTTCTACAGCAGCGCTTGCTGGGCGGCTTCTAGTGCTGAGGAGGAGAGGCGAGGCGAGCAGGTAATCGGCGGGAACAAATCACTTCAGTTCCCAGCCGGGGCTTTGGCTCTCAGAAATGTAGTCTCTGAATAACCCATCCAAGTTTTCACTTAGGTCACATCTCGTGCTCAACCAGAGCATTTGGAGACGGTTATTCACTTCAGCAGGCACATTCGGGCAGGCTGCAGGGCTCGAAACAGCGGCCTGCTCCTCACCTGAACGCTCGGGCCTTACTGCTTTAATTTTCAAGCCTGTCACTGGGCTTAACCAGGTCTCCTGCTTGTTTGCACTTTACAGCCAAAGCGGTAACCCATCCTGAGGGATTTTTGGTGCAAAGTCTCCAGTGTTTGGGCATTAGGCTGAGTACGCTGCCTGTCGCCTGTCTCTGCTCCTCCAAGGGAAAAGCTAAAGCCCGAGAGAAAGAGATGGAGGGAGACAGAGAGAGAAATCCTATTACAGTTTCACACGTCTAATCTGCCAAAGCAGAGCAGGAACAATTTTTTAATTTTATAAGCACCCACTTTTAACCTTATTCGGTGATATTACCCTTTTCCATAATCAAATATTAGTTTAAACTATCTTGAGCTTAACACCTTATTACACAAAGCTTCTTAGAAATAGAAATAAAATAAATAATCTCACACAAAAGAGTGTCAGACCGAAAGGGCCTGCGAATGCATGGCTAATTCAAAGCCAATGAGATTTCATATTTAAGGTACATACATTTATGAAGCTATTATCCTCCTTCCTCAGAAATGTTCTTAGTTAAAACTTTAATCCAGCCAAGGTGTCTGCTGGAGGGGGGGTCTTTCCCTGCAAGGTGAGATAGAGAATTTTCCTCTGATTTCAGCCAGCATAAGGCTAGAATCCTCCTACTGCAAACAGTGGCGTGACAGGTTTTTACCCTAATTTTACACCACTTTTGTCAAGTATTTACCCTCTTCTTTTTTTTTTTTTCCAGGCTTCTGACATGAATTTTCTTTTCAGAAAGGTGATTAATCCGAAACAAAGAGCTGAATCCTTCTGTAAGCTCTACAAGAGATCAGACCACTTCTGCCTATCACTCCAGAGATAATAAGAGCTCTGGGAGCTTTTCAGGGAGTAACTTATTGGACATAATGAGATTCTTCCTGGGGCTCCTGCCACCAGTGCTACTTAAGAGTGTCTGCTCCCAAATATCTCTTGAAATTTAACTGTGGTGGTGGTTTGTTTTTTTCCCTAGTCAACCGATGACTTTATCCCTCAAAGACATCACTGGAAATGTCTCTCTCTCAGAGTCCCACATGGTGTTTCTGTCCGTGACTATGCAGAGACCTTTGATGTACATCTATGAGACTGGAATGGTCCAGGCGTAGCATAAAGGGTGCTTGTCCCCCTTAGCCCCCCTGCAATGATGGCACTGGGAGCAGGCATCAGAGACCCTGCCACATGTCATGAAACGGGGTGCAGAGAAACCAGTCAAGTGGACCAGCTCTGGCCCCAGGGTGTGGGGCTACGCCGCCGCTGATCAACTCACAAGGCTTGAGCATCGGTGCTGTGAAAAGGGGAAAGATGTGCCCATGCAGCTGGTGACAGACATGGGAGGTGAAGGAGAGCCAGAGCACTTACAAAGAGCAGAAAGAGACTGCTGTCAGGTAGTCTGCAGGGGAAGATGCAAGGGAGTGAACACCGGGTGAGTCAGCACTCTCCCCTTCCAAAAGGCACTGATTTCATTTGCTTTTCAGATGACATTTCAGGGCTTACACAAAACTGCAGGCATCTTTCAGGATCCCTCAGCAGCTCTGCTCCAGCTCCAGGAAATGCTTGTGTATATGCACAGCATGGCAAAAATCACTAGGCAGCACTGTCAGAGATGGGTTACACCTACACCGACTGCAGCAACTTGTGGGTATGCTTGAGCCGGGGCTAAGCTAAACGGCTGAAGGATGGTTAGGTGGGAAGGTGCAGCAGTGAAGCCTTTGGAGTTGCCTGGGACAGCCTAGGGAGATTCTGCAATCAGACACTGCTGTCTGCAGAGACAGAGCTGTGATTTCGCAGTGTTTTGCTTGCTGCATCCAGTCCGGGGAGGACAGATGGCAAGGTAGTGCAGGTGCTGGTATGGGCTTCCTCTGATGAAATTCACTTCTTGAGGGGACGTGCTTCCTCCCTGGGAGCAGGACTTGGTCTTTGGGTTGATGTCAGCCTGCAGTTAGCATCACCTCCAGCCCTCCTCTTCTTCATCCCTTTCCCGTTAACGTCAGGGCTGTCCATTGCAAATGATGCTGCCCGTTCCCCCCTCTGCAGTGCTGTGAATTCCCACCCAGTAACCTCAAGACCTGTACATCTGCCATGCCTCTTGCTCTCTCAAAGCCAGGGCTGCTTTATTTGCAGCTCAGTGCATGGCTCTCTTGCACTTTCTGACCCCAGACATCACCCTTGATACCTCTGCACAGCAAAGCCCGGCTGCTCAAGGTGTGGAGCTGGGGAACAGCCAGAGCACGGCGTTGCAATGGACACCAGGCTACTTGCAGGGCCACTGCACTTTGACCAGACCCTGAAACCATCAGGCCTCCTTGTACCTTGGGGATAACCAAGTGACACAGCTCCCACAAGACCTGATGAGCCCAAAACTTCCCACCGCACTTCACCGGCCATGGCATCATCTCTGCCTTGGCCCAGAGAGAAGAACACCCTTCTGGTCCACCAAACAGGTTGGCCCATTTTTGTATTTGATGACTTAGTCAAACAAGTTGCCCAGAAGAGATAAAGTCTCCTTGAAGGTTTAAAGACTCCAGTGACCATGGCTGAGCTGAGCTCATGTTGGCTATAGCCCTGCTGTTGGGGTGGGGCAGGGGGCGACACTAGATGATCTCCACGGTTCCCATTCTGTGACTCTTTATTGTTATATGGTTTATTTTAGCCTCTCCTGTATTCTTCACAGACAAAAATGTTGTAGCCCAAAGGAAAGATTTAGCAGGGCAAATGATTGCTTTTGACAATATTCAGTGTGGTCTATTGCTGAAAAGAAGATGGGTGGGCAGTAGCTCTGTCTTTTTAAGATGACGGATGGGGATACTAACATCAGTGCCTTCAGTTTGCTTCATTTTGCAGAGAAGTCATTTGAAACTGCTAGCACCTCTCAGACAGCCCTGAAATATGGCAGTCATAAATCCAGATACTGCCTTCTGTGATGCCTGCAATGGCATCTCAGCAAAGGGAAGGCTTGCATGGAGATAACAAGCGTGCCGTGCGCTCAGCTGATTGCCCTGAGATAGCGAAGAGCCAGTGCACACACGGAGCGTGCCGTGCGCTCAGCTGATCGCTCTGAGATAGCGAAGAGCCAGTGCACACACGCTCTCCGCAAGAATCAGATTTCATTACGGAAACTTTTTAGTTGTTGCTGCTTTTAAATAATCCTCAACTGGGCCTGTCCTCGCCTTCTCCCCATCTGTTTCATATCTGGAATGAAGAAATAAAAAAGCCCAGGTTGGAGGGAGGGGAGGAAGGCTCGTACCCTCTTGCTCACTCACTAGCCCAGCCTACTAAAAACCCCTGGCTTTGTCTTCACTTCACCTTCACCATTGAGTGGGTTTTTTTTCCAAACTTCTCATGTAAACTCATTAACATCACTTTTCCATCTGACCCACTTAGAGATCTGCGTCACTGGTGATGTTTCAGCACTGAGCAATCTCCCTCCACTTTTCTGCTGATATCCTGGGGAGGGGGGAGATGCATGTGGGTCTGAACAGCACTGCCTTTGTGTGGATCTATATTTATACATTTAACGTCTGAACGGGCTCAGCCTTGCAAGAGTTGTCTAGAGCGAACCGTGCCGCATTCGTGTCAACACCTAATGGGGCCCTTTCCACCTCCGAATCCTGATGTGGCAAGCCTGCGCTGCTGTTGCAACGGCTGCTCTGCGCAGTCAAACAATGCTGCTTTTTTTAGACTGACAACCTATAATACTGCTGGTGCTGTGGAGAAGTGATAAAGGTAACATTTCACATCGCCAGTCAGAAACTGCCTCTCTTAGGATAACTTGGCAGGAAAAAAAAAAAAAAGGAGGGGAAAAAGCACAAAGCAGAGTGCGCAATTGTGAGCAGTGATGACGTCCATCGTCACATAATCTCTCCCGAGCCATGTTTTGAGCAGGACTGGGTGACACTGTTGGAGAGAAAGTAAGAACCAGACACTGAAGTGATGCTGGGGCCCCGTTAATACAGTCCATCATCCTCCAAACTGGAATGCTACTCTGCAAGTTGTACGTGAAAAGAAAAATATTTCTGAAGCACTAGCTTGCTGTAAAAGACAACCAGCGAACATGCAGTTTTCCATGGCAAAAATGGTGCTGCCGGTGAAGGCGCCATGGCAGGAGACGGGCCCCAAAGCCGTGGTGTTCCCCTGGCTCCCTGACTTGCTCAGCTTGCACCGAGGAGAAGGCAGCGTGCAGGAGGGGAGGCTTGGCTCTTGCTGCCAGCTTGGCAAACCTGCCCTGGGCTCTGACAGGCAACCTGGGATCATTCCATCTCCTGCATTATCACCTATAATGGAGCAGCAGCTGGCCAAATTAGACCCTCTGGCTGTGGCTTTGCAAGGCAAAGTGTTCAGCAGTGATACGGGCCAGGAGGATGCTCACCGCCCCGGCGCTGAGCTGCGGTGCTTCCTCTTGCTCTGCGAGAGGACACCCCGCCGGCATCTGTCGGGCTGTGCCCTGAGCCAGAGCAGAGATCTGACAGTACTTTCTTTTGCAAGTTTTGGTTTTGTTTGGGTTTTTAAGTTGGATTGACTTCCTGGAGCTCCATAGGATGGGTCTATAGAACATGGTCCTGGAATGAGTTGGAGATAACGTGTTACAGCGTGGGGATGGGGATGCATCTTGGAGAGGGTTTGCATGAGGATTAACAGGCTTTTTTTGTTGAATGCATCATGTGGTGAAACCACCGTGGCAATCAGACCAGTGCCAGTGGCAGGGCCTCTCAGCTACACCTTCCCTTGCCTCTATGCGAAGCCCAGCTATGGCGGCTTGGGAAGCCTTCCTCAATGCTCGGCTCCCCTGGGGCTGATTGCTATACCAGGACTGTGTCCAGGGGGGACCCTTGCGTACTCGGCTCCCACATGAACCTCCTGATGTGCCCCCATGGAGGGTTGGAGCCAAAATTTATGGTTAGTTTTGTGCTGGGAAAGTCTCTTAACATGCCCCAATTCACAGCGAGCTCTTCCCCAGCCGCCACTCCTGCAGGCAGGTCCTTCAGCCCTGCGCCTTCTCCAAGAGGCCTGGAGCAGCTCCGCTTTTGGACTTTTGGGAATCTCACATGCAAAGGTTTCATTTTCTCTTAGAGGAACTCTACTGGATGTTAAAAAAGTTGGGGTTCACCTGATATGCTGACTTCAGGGCACATTGTGATTTTCTCCATGGCTTTCCCCAGCCAGCCACCTTACTCCAACCCCATCAGTTGCACCTCTCCCTGCATACCTGGGCCCACATCACTTGCTAGACCATGCCACGTTTAACAACTCCTTTCCAAACCTGTATCATTTTACTTGGAGGTCAAAAAACTTTAGTGCAGAAATTCTCCCCCAGTCAGAGAGCACAGGAACACCATTTACACAAAGCTGCTTTTGCAGATAGTCCTCTCTCTCTCTTCACTCAGCCAGCTTTATTCCCACAAGTAATCTGCTTGCAGAAGAACAAGCAACAGAAAAAGGTCCTAAGCTCAGACTCCTCTACATTATAAAATCACCTGGGAGATTTTTTGTTGCTGTAACAAGAGCTGTGCTGTGCATGTGCTGCGCCCTGCTAGAGAAGAGTCTGGAGGATCTGAAAGTTCATTGCTCATGGGCGAGGAGGAAAGGTCGTTTGCTTGCTTTTTGCTTGGTGGTTTGGGTTTGTGTTGTGGGTTTTTTTTAATAGGGCATTTTAACAAATGGATTTTCATCCCTCGATGCTGGATGTCCCCTTGCCTCCTAGGTGTTACGCCCTTACTTTGATTCTCCCTCAGGAACCTTCAATGCTCCAGGTCATAGCAGAAGGACTGTTCAGCTTGTTTTAGGCTCAGGTGTAGGACTGAAATCGCAGAGGGAGGCTGTAGGCTATTGATCCAGTAAGGTCTGAATGAACATGATATTTGATCTGTAATTATATAGCCAAAGAGGCTCTGCAGGGCAGGCAGAGTCAGCGTCAGCATTTCGAATCGGATATAATGTGCTTTTTTCCTGTTACTGTAAGTTAGCTGTGAGCGCACCTCTACGTCTCATCTTACAGTACTCCCTATCAGACATCTCTGACTTCAGCCGGTGGGCAGAAGAGCAGCACCGAGCACAGAGAAACGAAAAAAGGGGACAAATCTTGCGGCGTTTCCTTCGATCCCCTCTTCATGTGCCATTCTAAAAAGCATTCGGCTTGCTTTCTGGCTAGGTTTCACCAGGCTGTAAGAGTTAGCTATGTGCTGCAGTGGTACTTTATGAGGCTACAATTTAATTTAGAAGCTAATTTATGCAAGTTACGCATCTCTGTCTCTTCCATTAGAAGGCAGCTGTTGGGTTCACCCTGTACACAGAGGAGCAACGGCTGTGGATAACTGATGAACTGGGAACTCACCACTGGCCTCCAGTGCGAAAGGGCAATAACAGGAGGTGCAAGCAAGGGTGGGCTATGAAGAAGGGATTTTGAAACACTGCCTGGGTGTGTAGGGAGGTGCTAGGAAAGACAAAGCTCACCTAGAGTTCACACTTGCGAGAGGCGTTAAGGGCAACAAGAAGAGTCTCTACCCCTACATTGGGGGTTGGACTAGATGACCTCTAAAGGTCCCTTCCAGCCCAAATGATTTTATGATTCTATGATTAGTAGTAAATGGCTGAATAAGAAAAATGGGGACCCACTGCTGAATGGGACCGGTGCTTTAGTGACAGCAGAGGCAGGTAAGGCTGAGGCACTCATTGCCACCTTTGCCTCAGTCTTCACCAAGAAGATCTTCGAGGCCTCTACACTTAGAGAAAGGGCTGAAGGAAGAGAAGAACAACCAGCAGTGGGTGAGGATCAAGTCAGGGTTTTCTTGAGAGACCACCCCACACATGGCACCCACCAGACTTGCACCCAAGGGTGCCAAGGGAGATGGTTGTTGTCCTTGCCAGACTGCTCTCTATCATGTTTGAAAGGTTGTGGAGATCAGGGGAGACCCACAATAACTGGAGAAAGACAAACATTGTACCCATCTTCAGAAAAGGCCAGAAGGACAATCCAGGAGACTGCAGCCCAGTCAGCTTCATGTCAGTCCCTAGGAAAATAATGGACTGAGTCCTCTTGGAGCATGTTTCCAGATACAGGAAGGAGAAGAAGGTGATTGGGAACAGCCAGCATGGATTGACCAAGGGCAAACCATGCCAGACCAACCTGACTGCCCACCGGGTTAAAAATCCAGATGGAGTTGTGAAAGAGGAGTCATCTCCTCCATTGCCTGGAGACTGAGCAGATGAAGATGACCCCAGAGCTCATTGCAGTTAATTTGGGGTGTTAGTACGAGTTTGTTCCCTGCCAGCAGGCCACATGTTCCTGGGGGTACTGAACTGCCAAAGTGTCAGGTCCAGGAGGCATTCTGGTATTCTGCATGTTATGGTAGTAACCAAATAAATATCATTGCAAATCCTTTGGCTTTCTTGTTTGATGTCAAAGAGGAGAAGGGAAACAGACTTGGCAGAAATCAGCCTGATTACATATCCCGGTATTGATACACCTCATCCCTTTGGAGATTTTTTCCCTTCTAGAGAAAAATGATGCTTTCCAACCACTGTTGTTCTCCTTTCCTTCCCCCTCGGTGGTGGTGGCAGATGAGGTGGTCTGGCAGCGCAATGTCAGTGGACCATTTTATGAGGACTGTCCATACTTCAGTCCCATAAATGTACATTTCCAAGGGATTTGAGTTTTACAGCATCTAGGGAGCAGTGACACTGTCTGATTTGGCCAGCAGGCTTAACAGGCAGTGAGCTTGTCAACGAGAAATAACAACTCTGCCAGAAAATCTAGGGCAGCATCTCACCTTGCCAGGGACGAGTGCTCACCTGGTTGTGGACACATGAGACCGCAGCTCTCCGACACTCTAGAAAGCCTGGGAGCTGGGATTTCAAAGGAGATACAGCCCTATTGGCTTTCAGGCCAAATTTTCCATGAAAAAAGATTCATCTAAAAATAAAAAGTTCACACATGCAAAACCAAAAAATATTAATAATAAGGTGGTTTCCCCAGATAATTACACGTTTCAAGGTCGGAAGTTCTGTACTTGCACACAAAATATGCTCCCCGCAGGTTTTTCAAAGCTGTTTTCTCTCAGGAAACAGCACTTTTGTGGGATTGTTGCTGCTGGTTTCCTACAAAGGGAAATGTTTGTTTGTGTACAGCTGCAGCCCTTTTTACCGGCCATTAATAACTATATGCTAATAGACGAAAGAAGGTCTTAATTTTCAGCATATGAATATTGATGTTGTAAATCCAACTGGGGCATTTGCATTTGTTACTATACATTATTTGCATAGCGTCTGCGGAGGGTTCTGTACCCTTGTGGTGAATATGTATGTGAATAAATCAGTGAGCATTAATTGCTGAGGTTTAGCGCCTGGGCCCTGGGTTCAACTGGAGCATTACTGTTGAATTTATGAAGGCAGGGTCCAGTCCAAGAAGACCACTGAGATTAGGTTGCAGTGAGAAACTGTTGAAACTGGCATCATTTGTCACTAAATTGTAGCATAAACTGGGGTTTCACAAGCAGTTTTGACAGACTTCGAGGGACTTTCTGGTTTAAAAGCTTCCCTGCGTGTCTCTAGGAGCAGATCAGGGCAAAAAGCTGAAAGCACATTACAGAAGAGCCAATCTTTTCTGTTAAGATGCCATATATATCAAACATTTGGCTAGTGCTATTGCTATCTGATGTGTTCGCAGGAAGGAAGCTGTTAAGATTTCTTTTCTCTTGGCTCTGAACTTTCTCAGTAGAATTTCCTAATATTCCAGATGAATCTTGAAAAGAAATGAGCAATTTTTCATTATGTTGTATCGTCCCTGAATCTGGGAAGTTTGTTCCCTTGAGCAGCCCACTAAAACTGCTTTCCCAATAGATTTAGCTGTGGCACAGATGGCTCTCACCAAGCAGTGAGGCAATTCCCAGGCTATCAGTGGCACAGGACAAGTGATGGGGTCAGTGTCTCTGTACCATCTTCCACTGCTCGCAGCCTGAAGGAGAACGGACACGGTGCTAGAGGATGAGCCTGCCTCGTGCCCCGTGAGCCCGACCAGGTCAGCTGCACTGGGGGACACTCACATTGGTACCCAGCACATAGGAGACAGCTGGAATCATTATAACACCCATTATTATCCATAACCACCTTCCTGAAATGCCCCATCCCATTTGCCTTGGAAACAAGCCCTGCTTTTGAAGCAGATACGCATGCAGCAGGAAGGGGAGCTCTGAAATTCAAGCCCTGCCTCTGCCAACCTCCCCGCTGTCTCCTGCCGACACGCACACCCAGAGCAAAGGAGCAAAACACTGGCCCGCAGGCTGGGGGCTGGGAGCAAAGCAAACAAAATGCTGGTGTCCTGGTTCACAAACCAATGAGCATTTTGCATAATTAGGGCAGTGCTGATGTAAATGCTAAGTATCTCCTTTGGGTGTATGGCAAACTCAAAAGGATTCGTGCTAGAGCTTCATGGCTTTTTGGTAAGCTCTCTTTCCTACCCGTGATGATTCTTTCACAGAGATTTTAATTTGTGTTACCTCTTGCCTCTTAATTCAAAATGGTTTTACCCCACTTGATCGCACAAAGAAGCAAAGTTGCTGCTTAGATATGATGTACAAAAGCTGCGGTCTGCCCCACTCCTTCGTGCAGGGAAGGCACTGAAGATGAGGAAGGCATCTCTAGCCCTCTGACAAACCCCGGGATTCACACAAAAAGGCATGGCTATCTCTGGGACCACATTCCCATGTCATGTCTGCTGCTGGTGGCAGTGCTGCAGTAGGGCTGAGGAGTGAACCCAGGGGTGAGGGCAACATGTGTTCCCTTTTCCCAGCTTTGAGGAGGTTACCCACAACATCTTTGCTTTATGAATTGCTCCAGCCCAACTGGTTTCTTATGTTTTCTAAATGTTTTTAATCATTTATAACGCCAGTTGCCTTTGCTCTGTCTGTCACAAGGACCATGAAGCTTTGTGAAGACC
The DNA here is from genome assembly GCF_000690535.1 of Cariama cristata. NCBI lineage: Eukaryota > Metazoa > Chordata > Aves > Cariamiformes > Cariamidae > Cariama > Cariama cristata. The sequence goes on from NW_009630595.1 coordinate 66,195, forward strand.
TTAGCCTGTCCATGGCATTAAGCAATGACTCATCTGACATCCAGGCTGACCGGTAGCCTGCTCCTGTCCTGAAGCACAGTGCAGCAAGGGATGCTTGAGAGTCTGCATTTGTGTATGCACGTCGTACAGAGTGGAAGGCTCCTGGCTCCTGTCATATTGCATTGCCCTGTCACTCGGCCCCTTCTGACCGGTGACAGAAAAAGCAGTTTGTAGAAGACAAGTCTCGACAGGAGTGATGATGGCATTGCATGCAGAGATGAGCCAGTGGTATGGCTGGGTTCAGCTCCAAGCAATGTGAACCCTCAGAGTGAGAAAGAGGAGATGAATAGGGGAGGGGCATTACATTTGGGCTTTGCTATCAAAGCTGGGATTACGAGTCCAAGAGCAGTGCAGTTGCCACTGAGAACCCCTCTGCTTACTGCCACGTGAAACCCCAGACCTCTGGGGCCTGAAGATGTGCAACGTTGGCTCTGGATTCACGTGCCACATGTAAGAGCAGAAAGGTTGCGTGTTTCCAGGTGCACACCTTTGACATTTTGTGTCTGAGTGAACAAATTAATTAATTAACTAATTTATTATTTGATTAATATGGCTAGGCTAATGCTACTGTCCTACTCCACGGCTTGTGGGTCTCTGGAATCCCCGTGGGCAGGCAGCAGTGGGCAGGGTTAGAGGAGGAGGAGGAGGAGGAGGAGGAAGAGGACAGCCAGCCCCAGAGCTGGAGCAGTGCTTAGTCGGCCGTGGGCAGCAGTCTGAGCCAGGGCAAGGTGAATACTGAATTTTGGCAGAACTGGGCTGTGTCCTTGGGCTTCCCGGTGCTCGCTTTGCTCTTGAGTAGGCTCAAAACCAGGCTGCTGAGGGTTTATTGCTCCCCTCCACATCTGTCTAGCTTTCCTCCCAACCTTCTTCTCCCTGTGGGAGCTCAGACAAGGCAGGAGGAGGGCAGGGAGCGAGAGGAAAGGATGCCCACCACCTGCATGGGACCCATGCCACAGGCACTGGCATGAGGTTTTCACTGCCATAGGCAAGTGATGGATCAGGCCTCTGGCCAACTCAGCAGTGATGGCTGGAAAGGGGGTGATTAGCCCGGTCGGTAGAGGGCTGTTATCCAGGACCTGGACTGAGATAGCCAAGCAGGGCCCCTTCAAGCTATGCTGTTTGTTATTCAGGTCCCTCCAGGAGGACTAGAGCACGTGGCAAAATTTTTTTGGCGTGTGATAAGATTTTTCTTCCTGAATTTCATGCTGAGTTTGAGCTCCCTAATCTCCCCCTCAGAGCATGACAGATGACTCCTCATACCGCTGACACAAAATTTTAATCCCATGCCCGGATCCGGCCATGCGATACCCACTGGTAACACCCCCCTCGGCATGCGGGATGCTCCTGGGGAGCCTGCGCACCCCGGTGAGTGCCGCCTAGCAAAGACCAGGGTGGAGGTGACCCCCAGCCCCCCCTCAGCATCCAGTCCCTCTCCTTCCCGTCCCGCAGCCGCTGACATCAGCAAACATCAGCACAAAGCAGCTCAGGAGGTGGCATGAAAGGATCAAGGAGTAAAGCTGAAAATTGAATTAGCGCTTATTAGAAGGGCGGCTGGCAATGCTGCGGAGCGGCCACGTGTGAAGTCCCAGGTCTGGCGTGTCGCACACGAGTGGCTGCGACACACGTGGGACAGTCGGGATGTGCCCCTACACCTCCCATGGGCTGCCTGAACCCAGTCATGGCGTAAGAGCGAGATCCAGCCCTCCTCCTCCTCCTCTCCTCCTCCTCCTCCTCCTCCTCTTGGTCTGCGAAGGACACACGTCAGGGCCAAGGCAGCGATGTCTGCATTGGAAATGCTCTGCCTAGGAGAGGCGAGGGAGGCAATGACGTTAGTGAGCTGAAATATCCCGAGCAGAGGGGACCTTGGCGTCACAGAGGTGGTGGCCATGTGTGTGTGTGTGTCCCAGCTCCCCCACTTGAGAGCAGTCGCTCACGGCTCTGTAAGCAGGTTTATTAACCACCGAGCCTGCATGCTAATTGCATTACTAAGCATGGGCAAAGTCCTCATTAGAAAGGAGACCAAATGGGAGTACCAAGTTAGTGTCAAGCCTACATTTGGAGAAAATATGCATCGACAATCATATTTTGTGCTCCCACCATGGCATGTTGCAGACCCCAGGGTGAGCAGGGTTGAAGCAATCATCACGGGAGACATCAGCATGATGTAGCAAGTCCCCAAAAGTCCATTTTTGCCTGCAGCCAAGTCGTGCTGCTGTCTCATGGGTGTCGGGCACCAGACCTAAGGAAGGTCCATGCAGCGGCTGGGTGAGCTTGCCTTATACTGTCGGGTTTTATTTCTGTTGCCTTCAGCCCCAGATGGATTGTCATGTCCTCTGTTACAAGGCCCGTGCCGCGGGAGCTGTTTGCAGCTCCACACTTAATGAAAAATGCCTGGCTACTGTTAATCCTTCTAATAAGCCTGGGTCTGCTTCTGGATGTAAGATTTTAATTCAAGGAGTTCCTTCTTTGTTCAAAGGATGTAAAGATCTCTTTCATTGCTTTGTACCTGCCCATCCTTCTTGCAGGCAGTTTGCTTGGTGAGCCAAAAGACCGCTGTTTCGCCATGTCCTATTTGCTAAAAATGCTGCCTGTCCCAAATACAGCATCCTAATACTAAATGTTTCACAGTGCCATGTGGGAACATGCTACCTGAAAAGCAATTTAGTGCTTGATGCTTTTGACACTGAATAGTTGAGAGGTCTCAAAACATGGATCATGTGGCAGAAGAGGAAAACTACTCGGGGCCAGTGTGGGACCTGGTCCAGGCCAGCCTTCCTGAGGGTGCAGCTCCCTGGGACAGGCGCTATGCACGTGAGGGGAGCATCTCGGAAGCAGACTGGAGCCCCAAACACACTCCCCTGCTCTCACATTACTCCTGCATTTGGGTCTTGCAGTGGTGCTGGCAGGATCTCAGGTGGGAGAGAGCTCTCCTGCAGCCTCCTTTCCCATTGAGACCCATATGGGGTGGATTGAGATTTGATGGAGCTGGTGCAATACCGACCAGCTCACCGGAGTGAAGGCTAAGCATGCTGCAGAGCCTGCGGCACATTAGCCCCGGCCCGATCCCTCCTGCAAGGCTCAGTGGCTTCTTGTTGGCTTGCAGAGTAAACTGTCCTCATGCCCCTTGTAAACATCGGGGTGCTGCTTGCTCATCCCCAGCTTGGCATGGACAGTTTAAGCTTCCAGCTTTATCTACCGCCCTGCTGTTTGGGAGGGGGGCTGTGGGCTGGTGGGGGGACGGGGCTGGGACCACAGGCAGGCATACATGGAGAGGAGGAGGAGAGGGATTTGACCTTCGCGGCTTCTCAGGGCTCCACAGGAGCACAAGGCACCTCTGGCCCTCTCACCAGGAGCCAACATTTACCTTGGTTTGACCATGCACGTGTAATTCTCGAACTTTGTAGCACATCTTACCCTTTCCCTGCATTGTTTTTTTTTGCCATGCGCTGAGCCATATCTGAACTCATAACTGATTCAGATAACATAGTCAAAATCTTGCAGTTTTGAGATTTCCTAGCATATACTGGCAGAGTGCTGCTATTTCCAAGTTCTTCTCTCCGGGCACACAGCCCCAGGCTGCATTGCTGCTGGACTTTGCTGGCCAAGCCAAAGAAAGAAAAGACATTGTCATTGCGGATGGATGCAAAGGACTGCCTTTCTTGTTTGGCAAATGAGAAACCCTGATGACTTTGAGTCACTTAAAGTATTTAATTCAATCCACAATAAATGCTTTGCAAGGCTTTGTTTCTATCTTTTGCTTTCTGTTCTTCATCCTTTTTAATGATGTTGGGGAAGTTTTGAAATGTCCCAACCATAAGTAGTTTTCTTTAAAATGTCAAAAAGAAAGTGCTTGGACCTTTCCTTGGGCTGAAATATTTGCCCAATGGAGCACAAATCTATTGCCAGTTTCTTTCAACTCAGGACTTCAGGGTTTCGGGATCTATAAATGATTTGTAAAATGTGGACCAGTTTTATCTGCCAGGCTCAGCTCCTCATCACTCCAACGAGAACACCGTGGCTTACAGGAACCTCTTGAGCTCAGTTATACGGATATTAACATTTACTCTGCTGTGACGCTCACAGCTAGAGATGATAAGTGATTTTTTTTTTTCTTTTTCCAGCATTACCCTAGCAATCCTGGTATCCACAGGGAAACACCAGCACATGGCATTTTGCACTGAGCACCTATTGCAAACTTTGCTGTGTTGAGTGATGTGATCTGGCTCCAGTCAGTCGAACATAGCTCTGCTACATCTGTATCTGACAGGCAGGGGGTTTCTATAGTTACTTACCACCCTAAGAAAACCCAACCAGTAAGTCAATTATTTCTTTTTAAAGTCAGATTTAGTGCCTGATCCGGAACTGAGCAGTCAGCAGAATCACACTGTAAGAGCCAACTCATTTTGAACCAGACTTGGCATGGGGCTACATGGCAAAACACCTCCCACCGCACAAATTTTTAATGTGTCACTCCCCTGCTCCATGCCCACCCTTTGGCTTGTTGGGGCAAGGAGGAAAGAGCAGAGGGCATCACGACACCTCCTGCACTTCAGTGCTGCAGACATAGGAGAGATCTCAGACACTAGCATTGGGACGGGGAGGGATTCAGATCCCACGACAAGCAGGGGTCTCTAGGAGGACCCCTGCAGAGGGACTGTCAGGCACAAGTCTTCCCCCGGTGCTTGCCAAGGTCCAGGAGGGAAGACTTGGCAGTCAGCAAGGCAGGAAGGTCAAAGGGAGAATTTTTCGACTGGAGACCCAGGCAAGTGATTTTATCCCTGCTTTTCTAGCACCTGGGTACAGGTTGCCCAGAGAAGTTGTGGATGCTCCATCAT
>NW_009630595.1:71099-78035 GCF_000690535.1 Cariama cristata
GGGGTTTGGACTAGACGATGTTTGAAGGTCCCTTCCAACCTGAACCATTCTGTGGTTCTGTGGGATGAAGAACAGGCTTGGATGACTGAGGAGACGTTGGAGCTGAGTGAATAAAAACATTTCCAGAAGCTCCTGGTGAAGAAAATTGCTCACATCTTCCCACTTCCAGTGCCTTTTTACAAAGATAAAATGAATGCGGCCATCAAAAAAAAAAAAAAAGGTCAGGGGGGAATAAAAAAAAAATAAGCTGAAGGCTCCTGTATTGTAATTCAGGAGTTCCTGCACCATCTGCGAGCAAGCTCTAGGATGCCTCACCGGGAGCAGAGAGGTAGCTCAGTCTTGCAAAACCCCTGGCTGCAAAGCATTTGGCTGATGAACTGAAACCCCAGATAAAGTCTTTGTCCCTGCTTTTGCCTGGATGAACCAGAAAAGTGTGTCTTTCCTTTCAGTACCGCTACAGATTCAGCTGTCCCTATATAGGCTGCAATTGGCTGCTTTGGTTCTTTCAATTTCCCACAAATGCAATCTATTACCAATGCCATGCTTTGCTTTTGTCAGTATATTACTGGGCTTTATCAGTAAAGCTTTTGTCGCAGCTCTCCCTGTGATGAGCCGGAGAATAAAGGTTAAAAAGACCAACCCTGAGCGTATCTGCGAACATCGCTTGCATAATGAGGGAGCGCTGCTGGTGCAGGGCTTCGCTGACGTAACCGGCTGGGGAAAATTACCGAGACGCCTGCTGAGGGACAGAAGTGACTAACTCTCGTCAGCAGAGTCCCGGCTTCTGAAGGAGCTGCTGCTAAGGCGATGGGCTAAAATAGACCCAGAGGGAAGCTGATTTTGAACAGCAAGGGCCCTTTTATTTATTTTTATAAAGAGCACTCTGTGCAGATTGCGCGTGGACTCTTTGTGTGCCTCTGTAGAAACCAGAGGAACAAACAAACCTGGAAGCAACTGCTCGTGCTTGACATCCTTTTGTTGGCATTTATCAGCCCCTGGCAGGATCCCCATGAGGTTCCCAAGGGCAGCTGAGACCCGGCCAGACCTCAGGCTGTCCTATTCCAGTCCTGCCTTAGATAAGCAGAGCTGTCCTCCAGGGCATCATCTCGCTCTCAAAAGGAGCAAAGTATTGCAGCCAAGAGCTTGCGTAAGGAGCCGGAGCCATCAGCCGCCGGTCGCTTGCCTCCGGCTGGCTGCGTGCTGCCCGGGATGCTGAGTGCTGCCCGAGGCTGCGCAGCAGCGCCTGGCTGGAAGCCACCACATCTCGAGGGTGAGGAAAGCCAGAGCAAAGCCCTGGTGAAAGCCCCAGGAGCCCATCCAGGGCCAGAGGTTCAGGGTTTGATCCTTGATCTAATCCAGGAAGAATCCCACTCACCTTACATGAGGTTGCACCTGCTCAGGGCTGGAGGAGGGAAAAATTAGTTTTTCCAGCCTTGCTCCATGACCTTCGTGCTTGGTGGTGGGCCAGGAGGGCCCTCCAATGCTTCCCACGGGGCAGGCGGGAGAGCCGAGGAGAGGGGGAGTCCTTGAGCTCCTCCACCACCGAGCTCCGTAGCAGGGGTGTCCCCACTCTGTGCCAGGGCCATAGCCAGAGGTAAGGCACACGTCGTCCCCTGGTCCTCGCCAGGGGCCATGCCGGCAAGGTCCGCATCCATTCCGTGACTCCCAGCCCCATGTCTGACCCTTTCACTGCGTGACTTCTGGGCTACAGATGTGCAACGATGCTTTCCTGTCCAACCCATCTGGGCTCAGATAAATAGGAAATCAGACCATGTCTCATCCTCTGCCAAGGTGGAAGCCAGTTACAGATACAGAGCAGAAGCCTCCTGCTCCAGTTTCCTCTGGAAAGGCACAAGGGGCTGGACATAAGGAAAGCAGCAAATTTTTGCTGCTGGAGCCGGTCACCATCAAGAGAAGGATGCCGGCTTTTCCTGGCGGGGGGGGGCTCTCGCTGTCTCTGGCAGGGACAGAGCAGCTGCCCCGGTCCATCTGACAACTGGATGCCAGAACCGAGGGGTATGGAGATGTCCAAGGCGGGACACACTTGTGCTAAAAGGGACCCCCCCCTTGCATAGCTGGAGCATCACCTCTGCCAGATGTGACTTTGCACAAGCAAGTGGGATTCAGTCGCTGGGTATCTCCAGCAAGATGGACAGAATGAGATCTGAGGCTGGACAGCCAGCCCAGGGGAGCCTGGAAACATTTCCAAGGCTTCACGATCTTCCTCCAGCTACTTAGGAGGCACAAAGCTTTAGCACAAACATTATCTGCAGTAAGGGCCAGTGTAACAAACAGCCACTTTCTACCAAATCCTGTGCACAAACTACATTACTACCACCATGTGTACGGAAGCTGTAGCTGTATTTATAGAGTATTGGCTATTGTAAATGTGCACATGTAGGCTTTAATTCCGTGCCTGGTTTTCTGATAATTGGTTTAACCAGTGCTAATTGGCTGAAAATGAATGAAGCTACTCATCAAATGTTTCTCCCAATGAAATGTGCTTTTTTCCCTCAGGCAGATCAAGAGGTGCCCTGGGAGGGAGAGAAAAGCCCTGGGAAGCAAGGATAGCTCAAGCCGTAGCCATGAGTCTGTGGGGAGCCCTGGGGAGCTCAGAGGTGCCCGTCACAAGCCCGAGGGCGGCACAGCCCCCGGGAAGCCCTGGGTCCTCCATGTCCTGAGCGGCACCGGCTGTCAAAGCACCAAGAAGAGAGACATGGAGATCTCAGGGTGAACCAGATCAAAAGCAAGTTGTTCCCACCAGATCTGTGACCGTAGAGAAACAAAGACTTCTTCTATGCAATTCTGCCTTGCATTCATGTAAACCTGATCTCCACAGGGGAACTGGGAGCATCCCCTGAAAGCATCACTGTCCCTCCTCCACAAGCACATAAGGCTGTGGGGAGACATGTGGTTGTGGGGTCATGGCCCTGCCTTTGGTCCCACCACATCTGTGCCAGTCCAGAGAGATGCTTCACCCATTCAGAGAGCACACAGACATCTGCCAGACCACCAGGCTGGCTGGCACCCTCTTTAAGGCCAACACGAGGCCTTTTGCTGTCTGCCCATACGCAGTAGCTTGCTCCTGTTAATATCCATGCAGGAAACATCTCTAAGCCAGATGCACAGCGTATCACAGACAAATGGTGATTGTAAAGTAGCTTTGCTGGTGTTTCATGGCAGCAAACAGCCCCAGCTTGTGCTGTGTTTTGTAAGAGGCTCTGAAAGGTGTATTCACGTGAAGGCAGTGTGGGAAGTATACCTCCTTTAAGGCTGGGACGGCACTTAAAGCAGACGACAGATGCTATTAATCCCTTCCTTCCCCAGAAGCGAAAGGAGAGGAGAAAAGGGAGAGAGACTTACGAGATGGAAAATTAAAACTACTTTAATAAAACAATAACAATGAAAAAGGGTATCATAACATTAATACTAATACTACCAATAATAGAAATTAAAATATACAAAACCAATATTGAGCTTCCCAATGATGCCATGGCAGCTTGCACCACTGACGCGGCAGGGTGGGCACCCAGATGTCCTCAACTGGACTCAGTAGCAGATGGGAACCAGATTCAGGAATACATGGATCAGGATCAGAGGCAGGAGAACGAGCAGAGATCCACAGGGATGCCAGCCATGAAAGAAGAAGCATTGATCCCCATTGATCCCTTAGCTTTATGCTGAGTACCACGTGGATGGGACGGAATACCTGTTAGTCAATTTTTGGTCATCCGTTCCATCCACCCTCTCCCGCAAGTGTGACCCTTTTACACCTTTTCTTTTACGGACAATAAGAGAGCCAGCAGTGACCTTGGTTCCCATAGGAATAGGTACAAACATGGGTCTTTCTGCATACCAATCCCATCGTTACCTTAGTAACAACTATAAACATCAAGCGTTATCAATTCTGAAAGCAGATAGTGTCTGAAAAACATGTAGTCAAGTTCAGAAGTTGCAGTTACTTAGAAGAAACTTAACTGAAGGAAAACTCTACTGAAAGGAGAATTGGTCCTGTTTGAGTCAGATCAGGACATGGTGCCCTGTGGTGGCTGAGTTAAAGTCTGATTGCTGAGAAAACGCCCTCAAGTGAAACTGAAGTAGACACAACTGAAAACTGGAAGTCAAAGAAACTGTCGTTCCCCTCTATAACTGAATCTTTTCTACTTAATTTCAACCCACCTGCTGCCAGCAGTGTGCAGAACCACAAAGAGGTAGAGAACTGGTGCTTCGCAGGCATGTCAGCCAATCCTAAGGGTACCAAAATCTGCCCAGAGGTGAATGTTTAGGCAGCGGCTGATTGTGTTTTGTTATATTGACAAGATGAAGGCTCAGAATTAGTGCATGGGAAAGTGCTCCTCTGTTACGGTCCTTCTGCACGGCCTTGTGCTGGTCATGTAACTCACTGTGTCTCATTTTCTGGAATAACATCACCCATCACTCAGATCTGCTGCAAGCTTACTTGGTAATTACTAGTGAGGTGGTTTAAGAAGCTGTACTAGCATTCCAGAAAGAAACCACTACTGAAGTGATTTCAAAGCTGAGCACCTCAGGCTCGCTGGAAATGGTTCAGGACAAGAAAAATGGACTTTCATGATGTGGGGGCCCTTTAGGGCACAGGAATTGAGCTGGCTCAACAGTGAAGAAAGGATTTGTTCGGTGAGTGAGCACAGGTGTTCTTCCCCCTGCACTCAAAAAGCTCTGTCATTGCTTCCTATAAAACAGATAGAAAGAAGAGATTGCTGTATATTTACCATATCTAATGCCACTCCTTCTGCACCTCAAGGGTGTTCCCACGCAGCCTGCAAATTCTCATCTGTTCTCGGGGCCTTGTGCATCCAGATGACTGATGTATGATCTACTCTGCAAAGGGAATCTGTATCAGGAGATATAATACATAACGGCAAAAAATTTTGCCACTGTGTTTCTTTTTTTTCTTTTTTTTTTTTTTTAAATGAGACTCGGCTTGGGAGCAATGTGATGAGAACCAAAAAGATGGGGTTTTTAAAGAGATCACACTCCATCTTTCTCTCAAGCAAGCGGTCGGGGTGCCTGTCCCACCACAGCAGATCTGTTTCTCCACCCAGCTGCGTCTTTGGGGGATGTTTTATGGGGGCAGATGGACCTTGAAGCACAACCTTTAGGACCCGCATCCACCCACCCCTGCCAGCATCCATCTCTTTTGCTGTATAGTTTGTGCACCGTACTTGGCATGGTTGATTTTTCCCAGGCTGCAAGTGGTAGCTTTGAAATCTTGATGGGGATCCTGAGTCACCTTAGTGACTGCGGGATGTATCCAGCTTGGAGCTTGAAAAAGCTGGTGTCTCTTAGCTTCCCACAGAGTAACAAGGGAGAGTGACTGGCTCTAAGTAACTCCCAAACAAGTTCAGGAGGGCCAGAACAGACAAAATGGATGGCAGGGAGTTCATTTCCCAGCAATATTAGTCATCTATTGGTTTTCTTCTGTTTCCCTACTTTCTTTGCACTCAGATACAGAAGCACACTCTGCCATTACACAGTTTCAGAGCTCCAAAACGGGGAAGAGAAGGAAGGCAGATTTTTTCCTTTGCTTAAAGTTTTAAAGCCACTTCCATTGTGCCATCTGAAGGAGTTTTGAGTGCTGTCCTGGTTTCATCTGGGACAGAGTTAATTTTCTTCCTAGCAGCTGGTACAGTGCTGTGTTTTGGATGTAGCATGCGAACAACATTGATAACGCACTGATGTTTTAGTTCTTGCTGAGTAGCGCTTACCCTAAGTCAAGGACTTTTCAGCTTCTCATGCTCTGCCGGCAAGAAGGCTGGAGGTGCACAAGAAGCTGGGAGGGGACACAGCCAGGACAGCTGACCCAGACTGGCCAAAGGGATATTCCATATTGTATGATGTCATGCCCAGTACAGAAACTGGGGGCAAAGCTGGCCAGGGACCGCTGCTCGGGAACTGGCTGGGCATCAGTCGGTCAGTGGTGAGCAATTGCATTGTGCCTCACTTGTTTTGTATAATATTATTATTATTACCATTATTATGATCTTCTTCCTTTTCTGTCCTATTAAACTGTCTTTATCTCAACCCATGAGTTTTCTCACTTTTACTCTTCTGATTCTCTCCCCCATCCCGCTGGGCGGCGGAGGGAGTGAACAAGTGGCTGTGTGGTGCTTCATTGCCAGCTGGGGTTAAAACCACAATGAGTGTGGGGAAAAAATAAAGATAATATTGCAAAAACATTCTGAACTGTAAGAATATTACACTCATAAAAATGCCAACCCGAGCTTATAAAACTTTAACAGCAGTAGTATTAAAAATTCAGAGGGGACCAACAGAGAGCAAAAGGGAGAGCAGTAAAGAAAAGAAGAACCTGGCAAGAGGAAATACACAAAAATACGTGGCTCTACCTCAGGTGCTCTAGGCATTGGCCCAACAAGAACCAAATACTTTGTCACCCCAATGTGAAGTTTTTGTCAGCAGCAGCTATTGGGGACAGCATGGAGCAAAGGGAAATAGGTGGAAATGCCTGAGCTTTATGAGCTGGGAGAGAAGTGGGGATAAAGAAAGAGCACCTCAGGTCAAGGGGACAAGGATATCTCCAACTCAGTGCACAGAAAGGACCACTGTTTGCAATCGCAAGGCTGATAGCTATGGCTTTTCACGAAGCCACCAAGCCGGGGACTGTGGAAGGGGATGGGAGAAGAGTCGACGAGAAGAGCTGGGAACAGGGAAGGAGAAGGGACTGGAGAACACGGTGGGGGTAGCCATGCACCGGTTCATCTGGTTTCTGCAGGAGAAAGGTGTTGGGACAAACTCTGCAGGAAGGATGGAGAAATACAAGATGGAGCATGATACATCGAACAAAGGAGGGGATAGGTTTCCCAGCTGTAGTCTGTGCCTGGCTTGAGTCAGGACACAGAGGAGATCAGGTCTGCATGATTCCTTGTTGCCAAGCAG
>NW_009630595.1:78072-80841 GCF_000690535.1 Cariama cristata
TGAAAGAGATTTAGTCTGGGTCAAGAACCAGCCAATGGATATAAAACAGGCTGTGCTGAAAGGGGAATTAAAATTTGGCAGCAAGTTCCTGGTGGAGTTCATCGAGGAGCTGTCTTGGACATTATCTTAATCCATATTTTCTTTAAACAACCCTAGCAGAAAAGGAATGACGTGAAGTTGGGAGTCACTGCTAGTACTGATAAGGTTTGGAATATTATGTAGGAGGAGCTGGGTGCCCTTAAGGATGAGACTGAGACAAATGGGATGTAATTTAGCAGTAAAAAATGCACTGCCGTGTACTTGGACAGTAGAAACAAGAATTTCTGCTATATGCTGGCAGCTTATCCACAAAGCAGCAGAGAGAGATCACTCAGGCATGAGATGGCTCTGAGCCATACGCATCGCACGGCGAAGAAAAGGCAAATGCAAACGGAGGCGGCATCAGCTAGAATATTTCCAGAAGGTGCCAGGGGATGAGGACCCACTGAGACCTCGGCAGTACTTGGGACCGTGCCCGAGCTGCTGGGGACATCTCCTTGTCCCAGCTCAGCCCTCGGCCCCGCACCCTGATGGGCCCTGGGTGCTCCCTGCAGCTTGGGGGGCCGCATGGGGATGTGGTCACTCTCTGTAACCCCTTCTCTTTCCAACTTGTCCACTAGGAAGGGAGATGAGTTATTTAAGCTTGAGGATAATGCTGGCCACTGAGCAAATGCCTCTAAACTATTCCTGACTATGTTTAGATGAGAAATGACAGAATTAATGACTGCTGGAGGAATGAAATTCTGCAAAGGTTTTCCTGCAGGAATCCTAGGAGCAAAGTGCTGCCTAGTTTTAAGTTGGAGCTTTGCAAGCCTATGAAGGGGATTGCGTAACATGACTATGTGTGACAGAAGAAGATGCGACACAACAACCCAGGAGATCCTGTCCAGTCCTGTGATTTTAAACTCATGATCTGTAAGCAGAGCTATAGAAGTCAATTGAACAGGGCCATCCAGCTAGGCACTGGTATTAAATCTGCAGATGAATCATGGCCAGTAGTCTGGGACAAATAAACAAGGTATGGTTTATTTCAGACTTGTTTTTGGAAAGCCCCACTCATGACCTGAGAATTTAGAGTCTCCAGGGCAAGGGAAGAAAAGGAAGCCAAGATAGACAAAGCCACTCCATCAAAATGCCTCCTCTGAAGGGCAGTGCAGATCTCTGCGGTGCTCCTAAAAAGGCAATATCAGGACAGACATAGCTCTTACCTGTGCCAGCTGTCCCACAGGCTTGAAGGGACCTCTATTCCTGCCAGGTCTGCCCAGATTAGAAAGCCCAAAACCAGCCTGTCCCCTCAATCCAACTCATTAGTTATATAAATGGGCAACAAATGAAGCCAAAACAAGAATCTGCCTGAATGCTACCTCCTTCTATGGTCTGGCCTCAACACAAAGAGAATTTTTATAGTGCTCACCTGGAGTCAATTAAAAATCATAAATGTCCCTATCACACCCTTTTTAATCAAAGTGACCAAAAGTCATGACCAAGAGGACAGTGTACCAGCACACACTGTGAATGGGTTGGGAGGGCCAACGTGTGTCAAGGGAAGCAGGGTGGTCACCTCTCAGGATCAGTGGTGGCTGGAGGGTCCAAAGAGGTCCATAGCAAGGGGAGCATCTCAAGGGCTATGGTGCATCTCTGCTATCCCCAGGGTTGGGGTTTTGGGGCATTCTGGGCTCAAGGTAAGCCAGAGAGCAACAAGGGCCATTTCTGAGGCTGTGTGGGATGCCATCAGCATCTCTGGCATGACAGGCCCATCTAACCAGCATGTGTACAGAAAAGGGAAATGGTCCCTGGAAAAAAGCGTTGGTATACCAAGAGTATCAGAAGAAGGTTTGTGTAAAGGTAGAGGGTCTCCACCCCACAGCATAGGGACTGACAACCCTAGAAGGTGGTGATGATACCTCTAGTTATGGAGTCGGTGTCTTCACCAAGAGGGGACACAGCATCCTTCAGGCTCGCATGTGACAGCGTCTTTAGAGGGTGGCTTAGGCCAAGAAGGACACTGTCCTTCACCTTCACTGCATTGTTAGGGCTGGGACATGCTATCTCTTCTGTTAATTTTGTTTAATTTTAAAAGGCTCCTCCTGCCCCTGTTGTCTACTTCATCCATGGCACTATTGTCTCTTGTGAGAGGTTTTCATTAACATATCTGCTGTCCAAGTGTAGTTTGAGATGGGACTTTCTTCCCTCAGTTCCCTCCTGCACCTCACCTTTCCCAAGGGTGCGCTGACAGTCAAGATGACCTGTACAGTAGACCAGGAGGACAAACATGAGGGGACATGTTGGGGACCTGCAAAGGAGAATTTCTGGAACTTGTGATCGCATTAAAAACAGCAGTTGACTTCTCTTATGCTGCAGATTGGCTTTCAGAAAGTTTTATCTGTCTGTTTACAAGTATGTGATTTAGTTTTTTATTCTGACAGTGACAGCAGGGCCATCAGAAGGAGGAGTAAATGGAGAGTAATTGCAGGAAATAACATGCAAAACATGATCACCTTTTGCCTAGGGACTCTATTTCTCTCCCATCTCTTAGGTACTCTCTGGAGTTAATAGCAGATAGAGCTTGTGGCATGAGAGCACATCATGGGTTCACAGACACCTTGGATCTCAAGGCTTGAGGACACTAAGGCCCCTATAGAGAATGACTTTCCAGCCACACCAAGAGCTACACTTCTCTTTGTCTGCAGAGGTGTGGAAATCCGGTCTTGACAGAAAAAATGTTGGGCT
>NW_009630595.1:80872-100023 GCF_000690535.1 Cariama cristata
CAAGCCCCCCACATGCACACACCAGCTTTTCTCTGAGTACTTCAGCTGTAGAGTACTGAGTTTGGCACAAGACCAAAAGTAATACCAAATAATGCCCCCATCTCATTCCCACCCTCCGTGCCGTCACATCCCAGATCACCTAGCCCTGCCGTAGTTATCCTCTGTGCCCTGTCTCACCATGACCTGACAGCAAGGATGTGCGCGCAGACCCTCTCCCCTGCACTGGAGACCCAGGCTGCCCTGACACCTCCTCTGCAGGGACCTGCCAGCCCCAGGCACATCCTCATTTCGCAGGCTGACAAAGCCACCGGCCCCTTTTTTCCAGGGACCAAGTGCCACTGGAGGACTTCTCTGAGCAGACCCCCAGCTCTCCCAAGCCTATCTTCTCCAGGGCAGCAGGACCAGGCATCTCGTTAAATTCCTCCCTGATCCTTACCCTTTCCTACCACTTCTCCTGCCTTGAGGGGTGCTTGCTGATGTGACAGCCCTCCACTGTAAGATGTACCCACCCTGGAAATCATTTTGTCCCCTTGAGTCACTGCAGGGGGTCAGGTCAGAGGGGAGTACAGGAATAAGAAGCAGGAGAACTTCTTAGACCCTCTGTCTAACATTAAACCTGAAATGCGGGTGATGAAGGATCAGCTGCTGGATGTCGAAGTACTGACAGCGCTCCATCCTGCGGCAGCTGGAAAGATGCAATGACCTCCAGTGAAAAGATGCAGACTAATTCCACTATCTTTGACCCTTTTAGAGGAATTTGTTTTCTTCCCTCAAGAGCGGAAGGATTGATTTAAAACCTAGCGGCCAATGCACTCTGGTCTCTAGATTGCTTTTAAAGCACCGTTCCTGTGAGAATCCCCCACTTAAATTCACCTCCTGCCCTCCCCAGTGCAAGGCAGACTCCTCCGGCTCCTCGCAGATCAACCTGGCAGCCCGAAGTAACCCTCCCTTCAGTGGTTTATCTTCTGCCTAACAAAAGAAAAGCAAACCCCATGATCCTCGCTCAGGAAATGAGAGCGATTCTGAATAAACTCTACGTGTTAACAGGCTTTGGCCCTGGTAAACCTGGCTGGAGGAAGCAATAACCTCCCCGGTAGCTGGCTCCTCTCCTCCCATAGCAGAAGGATTTGCACGGCGTGCGGTGGGCTGGCTTGGGGAATGGGTGAGGGTCACTCCCGGCTGAGCTGGAGAGGCGTAAAGTGATGTTTTCTGCTTTCCCAGAGCCAGCGGGTTGTGGATCTTGGAGGCAACCCCTTGCTTACACCAGGGGAACCTGGCAATTGTAAGATGGCACGCTGCAAACGCCAGCTAGCCAGACCTGCAGCTTTCCGGTGAAGGGTATTTACTGATTTTGACTATACTGGATATTTTTAGCCCAGATAGGTTTGGCCATCTCTCAGAAAGGCTGATGGTCCCCTGCTGAGAGCCTCTGCCTGGCGTGTGGTACCCCGAGATCTGGGCCTGCATCTGAGCAGGGACACAGACTTTGCGCCCCCACATCCTGAGCAAAGGAAAACTGCCAAGGGGGAGAGGCTGATCCAGGGTCTGGCTTTTCCCAACCCAGCACATCCCGTTTTGTTCATCCCGAGCTCTGCCCGGCGAGGCGGGGAGGAGCCGGGTGGCAGTAACGGGGTGGACCAAACACTCAGGCAGTGCATTTTGGTCTGGAGGAGCTGTGGGGGGACAGGTGGGAGATAAGATGTGTGGGAGATCCAGCCCCGCCCCCCCCAGCCAAAACGCAGACTATGCAGATCCTTCTGCAAAGCCATCAGGCATCCAGTCCATGAGACATCTCCCCAAGATGCCAAGATGATGTGCCTGAGTCCACCTAGACCTGCCAGGGACACGGCAGTGTGCCGTGCCCCCTGTGCCCCAGCACGTGTTGCCCTTGGATTTCACTATTAATCTGCACCGAACGGGTGTCAGACCCTCCCCAGGCCCCAAGCCCCCAGCTCCACGGTAGGAGCCCCATCCCTTCAGTCAGGGTGGGGGTCATGTAGCTCACAAAGCCACTGGGGAGGCTTTAACCTCTTTCATACATTTTATTTGGGAAAGAGCGACCTGCCAGAGGGTCTCTTATCCTTTGCACATTCAGTCCCTGCCCTCCCAGCTGTGATTTTCAGAAACATGGTGCTCTGCTCTTCCTGCTTGGGTCAGAAAGTTAACCAGAGGGGATGTTTCTCTTCTGTCCGTGGGAAGTGCCTTCGACCCACAGGTAATTGCAGGTGGGCTTGGGCACCCACCTGAGAGCACGGGCGCTGGCATGGGGTGACTGGCAAAGCTCCCGATCCCTTTTCCATTTGACATTTGACTCGCGCCCACGCAACATCCTGATGCATGGAAAAAAATCCATATAGCTGCATTACACCTCTCAGAAGTGAGCTGATCAATCAGTCTAAAGAAATTCAATTTGTTCAGCTTGTCAGAGAGAAAGCTGGGAGGTGACTTGACCACGGCTGACAACCACCCCGGGAAGAGCCGTATACCCGGCGAGAAGAGGCACGATGCGATGCTGCAGCCGCATGTGTGCCCAAGCATGCAGGCAGACCAGCTCGGATCAGGAATAAAGCCATGCGTTCATGCCGCAAGGATAATTAACCACTTCAACAGCTTACCCAGGGACATGGTGCAATGGCTTGCTGCCTTTAAATCAGGACTGACTGGCTTTCCCAAAGATGTATTAGATCTCCAAAGAAAGTCTTGGGCTTGACGCACAAATCATGCTCTGTGTTGTATCAGGGGTCATGCTAGCTGACTGTAATGGCTCCTTCTGGCCTTGAAATTTATGGCTGGTACCAGAGGGACAACTAACTCCAGCAGTCACTGCTGGAGGAGAGAGAGCTCCCGGGGCATGGCCATCTTCAAGGACAGCATGGCAGAAACGCTGCCCAGGTGGCCCCATCCGTCCTGCGTGGCTGCGTGGCAGAGGCACGGTGGTCACCGATGCTGTGCCGAGTGCCCACGTGGGGACATGGATCCCATCTTCCTCCGGGCTTAGCGTGGAGGGGGGGAGTCCTACGTGACCCAAAGCACTCGCTGAAACCGGGAGCATGAGCTGTCAGAAGGAAAGGGATGACAAATGTTCTGTTTCTCTTTTAGGCAGATTTTGTTTTGCAAATGAGGTTTTTTTTAAAAAAATAAGAATGTCTTCTGCCAATGCTGTTTTAATACTTTCGCAGCACAAGGATATCTGCGATCTCTCAGCAAACGTCACCTGCCTTGGGATGGCACAGTGAGACTGGAGGGGGAAAGTCAAGCTCCTCGCTCCCCACATCGCCTGTCCCTCCCTAACACTTGCCTGATGCAAATTTCCATTTCCAAAGCGAGCTGCTCATTCCTCTTGTGCAGAGACTTCCAAGTTTCTCTCCACGCAGTGATTGCGGCAAAGGCTCTGTGAGGGGGAGGGGGAAATCTCTGTAAAATGATAACCCCGGGAGTAAATCTTCAACAGGATCTGCACAGTTTTAGCTGTGCAACTGTCATTTACATTAATGGGAGTCATGCGGCTAAGTAAGCATACTGGAAATACCCTGGTCCCCAGCTGCCCAGTCTAAATAATAATAACAAAAAAACCCCCTGAACCAGAGGGGAAGGAACAAAAAGGTTCTGTTCTCCCACCACAGGAGGCCAAGAGAAGACCGGTGGCAGAAGCAGAGATGTCACTCACTCCTCACCCGTCGCAGTGCAGGGCAGCAGGGAACAAGCATTTGTGATGCAGGGGGAAGGCCGGCAGCTCTCTGGGCATATGTTACTGTAAATTTGAAATTAGAGCCACCGAGGGGATGCAAAATGACAAACCCAGCTGCCGGTGGGGGTGCTGCCTGCCAGCAGAGTAAAGTGTCAATTATTTACCATTTGCTAAAGGACACCGCTTTCTGCAGTCACGCTGAAATGTGTGTGAAATGCATCTTCATCCCTCCAGCATGTGGGCTGGCGGAGGCAGCCCCAGTCCTTCCTTCCCCTGGAGCAAGGCTTGGAGCTGGGGCATCCCAGTGTGACTCCTGGCTGTGCTGGGAGCTGGCACTGCAGGAATGGCCAGAGCCACCCGGGAGCGTTGCCTGCCTGTGCTGGTTCCCCTCGGGTCAAGGTCGACGGTCGGGGCAGCGAGCAGGGCTGTGAACCCCCTTGGCGGTCGGGGCAGGGATGGGGGGCACGCAGCTGGCACCGCCTCGCAACCCAGTTCATGAAACTGTGGTTTCCTCGATGGAAAAGCAGAGAGCAGGCAGGACCCCGGTGCCCACCACAGCCCAGGCACAGCACATCTGCTGTCGGATCCGGTCCAGGAGCCCTCCTTGGGACAGCCCCGGCTCCGGTTGTTCCGCTTCTCCCATTGCAGTGGGATGTGCGGCTTGCAAAAGCAACTGGGGAGAACTGGCATTTTATAAACTGAGTGTGTGTGTGTGTGTGTGTGTGCAAATAAAACAGATGGTGAGGGTGTTTACATTAGCACTCATGCTGGAAGTGCTTAGATTATTTTTCTTCTTAGCTAAATTAGCGCTCAATTTGGGCTGGGAGCATCACTTTAAAAAATCACTGTTCTTCCTGCTGTTGGCGAACGTGGGCTCCTGTGGAAATCTTTATTCATCAAAACTTTCCCCCAATCTGACCAAAACTTTCTATATTTGGGGCCCTGAAAAGTCAGGGCACTTCACGAGCGCTAGTGGCTGCTTAATCACAGGGCCCTCATGAGGTTCAGTCATCCTAAATAAGTCATCGAGGCCATGAGTCATGTCACAGGTGGGCTCCACAGTGATTCAAGGATGAGATGCTCCATCCTGATTTATTTCATGATATCATTACCCAGAAAAAAAACTCATTTAAAAGAAGTATTTCCAAGCCTCGCATCCCACCTCTTCCACTTGAGCTAGCAGTCTCTCCTTGCTGGCTGCCCGGGCAGTTGGCTGGAGGAGTGAGAGATGCTACTCCACCATCTGAGCTCGAAGGGAAATGTTTTAGTGAAGGTCTCACTTGACCTCCACGCACTTGCTGCCTACCCAGGCTTCCCTCCAAGGGCTGGGCACGTGGCAAGGCTTTTCCCTGGCTGGCTGGGACAACATTTTCCTCTGGGGACTTGCAGCAGTCAAGCACAAAACAAGCGCTGCTTCTTTGATGATAAGCCAAAAAGGGAGGTACGGAGCCCATATAAAACTATCTGTTGAAACGCCTTGGCTGCGGCGTTGATACCCCCGGTCCTGTGTCACCACAAGGACAGCCACACATGATTGATGCTCGGCTGTTGGTATCAGTGGATCATTACCGCTGGCTGCAAGCAGCTGTTTGAGAGCTGTTTGCGCACTCTCGGTATGCTCTGTGCACGGTGCCTGAGGGCCAGGAGGAGTTTTATGGCCAAAATTTTCATATTTGTGAGTATTCAGGCAAGGGACCGGGTGCCTTGTGCCCATCTGCAGTGCTGGGGTCTCAGAGGCAGCAGCCCAGAAACGCAGGGTGAGCCGCGGGCGCTGGTACCCTCCTCACCATGTGCACACCTCCATCTTTTTGAGAGCCCCATCCAAGGTGGACAAGCTGAAGACATGAAGTTTCTGCATGCCCCAGTGAAGCAAAAATGCCCAGCTGTTCATTGTCTGGTTAAGGGCACCCCGTTTCTCTCTCCTTATTTGTCAGACTGAGAGTAAAGGAAACATCTCCACCTGTAACCTGTTATCAGAAATAACATTTCTGTTATTCAGCATTTCTGGTGAAAGGCAATGAACACCCCACCCCAGCAAAACTAGCTGGAAACTTGAAAATAAAGGATTCTTGACCTGGAGTCAGCCTCTTTTGTTATAAAATAAACAGGCATTAAAATAACTCTATTTTATGCTATGTGTGTCCATATCTGGATGTGTGCATATGCAAAAGGATGAGACTGGTAAGATAAACAGCAGGGATAAATGAAACTCCTGGGTATAATCTAGGTCTGCACCACGATCCGTGGGAATTTTATCACTGACTCCAGCACGGTTTTACCCTGTGTTGTAGCAGCAGTTGCGACCTGGGAACTTTGTACTGCTGGAAAGGGAAAAATCTCAGCATAAGGACTTGGCACTCACTTCTGGCCTCGGGAGGACCAAAGATGTCAAAGGCTGCTGTAGAGTATAATTCATTTTGTAGCACTTGTACGACGGCTGCCGTCTCCCCGTGAGCCCTGCACATTTGCAGCCCAGGATGACTAAGTCAGCTGGCTTTGCAGGAGGTGGGATCAGAAAAATTATTCCATTAAAAAAAAAAATTAACCCAGTAAAACTTCCCTGCAGATAGTTTTCACTGCACTGAGGATGGTTTCTAGAGAAGCACAGGGAGCTGCTCTCTCAAAAGCAGGAGCAGGGGCTCTCATGCCCCTCGTGAGCAGGGCAGAGTGGGGCTGCACACCCCTGCAGGGGAGCTGGGCGACCGAGACGAGTGGGGTGGGCGAAACCTGCACCCTCAGGGTGCCCCGACACACAGTTTTGCAGAGATGGACCCCATAGCCCAATGTTTAGGGCCTTGGTGGCAGCATGGCAGGAAGGACAAAACGCCACGCTGAGGAAATCTAAGCCGTGCATGACATCTACCCCACCGACCAGCCCTCGCCTTTCTCTCCAGAGCAGTGTCCTGCCCCTGGAGGGCTCCGGTCAGGGACCCCAGCAGGACAAGTACCAGGTCCTAGGGGTGCACAGGGATCAAAGCACTGCTCCCCCTGCTCCCCGACATACTGTTGGTGTCTGTCAGGGTGGCCACATGCCATGCTTTGAACTACATCGATTTGGTTTGTAGAGACTTCCCCAGTGGAGGTCTTAAGTACAGAAAATGTCCTCTAAAAATTGGTATTTTGACAGCAACTTGGAGCAAGACAACTTAAGAGCTAAAGCAGTTCCCAGAGAACAAACAAACATCAGCACCACCAGAATGTTTAATGGATCAGGTGCAGCTGAGACCTCTCAAGGTTTATACCTGTTCCTTACACACACGATGTGACATCCTACGTGGGCCAGTGACACTACCACAGTCCTGTTCGTTCCCCTTGTTCCCTTGCCAGCTGGGAAGATCACTGAGCCTGCGAAGTAAGGAACGGGGCTCCTGTCTGAGACTTATTTGTGCAAAAAGGTGGGTGGAATCACCCACGTTTTGGTCAACAAACGTGACCAGTGGAACATGGGAACCATGGAGAAGAGGGTGATCAGTGAGAACAACCAGCACCTAAAGGTACCCCAGGCTGGGTGGTAAAAGAGGCTGCTACCCTCACTGCCAGTCCGGCTTCTCAAATAGAGCAGGGAAACTCCGGAAGGGTTGATCCAGAGGAGACCAAGGTCCTTCTGGGCTTTCACAAGAGGCTCTTTGCTCATGGAAACTCTTTGGGAGCCGGGGAAGAGGCCATGGGGTGGTCCTTGGCAATGTCTCTGCAAGAGGGGAGATGATCAACTGATCACCCCCCCAAAAGCCAAACACAGTTCCAGGTACTGTTTTTGGGGCTCACGGCAGTGCTGGCAGAAGGGTGGAGGGGGTTGTGCCATGTACCACAAAGTTTAAGGGAGCTCTAGCCCCTTTGCTGCTCCCCTCCCTGCTTTAACCAACCAAGGGCACCAAGATGTCTATGCTCAGGCAAGTTAGCCACAATTTTCTTGACCCTGCCATGAATTTTCTTGGGGCTTGATTCATCTTATTTCAGTAACAGTCTCTTTCTGGCATAATCTCCTTACTTTGCAGATGACAATGTTCCTTTTGAATAATAATTCATGGGAATGGTGGGTTCAGCCGAGTGCGAGCTAGCTCCCTCCCCTGCCTCCTCCCTCCTCTCCTGCCCCATTGCCCAACCCAAGTCTTGGTACCCATCGGCTCTGACTCACACCCGGGCTCGGAGCGGGCAGGCAGGCAGCATCCAAACGGCGACTGCCTCGGGTGAAATATCAAAGGTGAAAGGTTTGGCTATTGACTGAGAAACACACAGGCAATCTCACAACATTTTACTTTCTCCTGCTTTGTATTGACTTTCGTTTTCTCGTTATGATAACAGGTAAGAAATCACTGCCTGCGTTTTCACTGAGACAGCTCTTCTGTCAATAGACCCCAGCTCTTCTGGTCTCCTCCTCCCTCCCTTTTCACAGATTAGCTTCTCACCGAAATGGAAAATTATCTTCAGACGATGTTGGCAGAGGCAAGGTTGACAGGAAGACAAATCAGATGGTGGGCATGAACCATAAATATTGTCATACACTTATTTCAGTTTGTGTTACCTGACTTCTGGGAAATTATATATATCATTAAAAACTCACAGCTGCCGGTGAGCGTGTGTGTTAACAGTGGCATGTCAAGAGCACAGTGTCGTGTTTGCCCCTCTATATCAAAGTAACACGTAGAGCACCCTGGCAAAGAAGAACTGAAACCCACCAGGCAAGGGGTGCTCTTCATCAAAGACCAGCATCATATGATGGGACAGTAGCTTGTATAGTAATGAGAGGGACAAGAACAGGGATATTCCAGGTGCGTTAAACTGATCTCGGTCACACACGGGCTCAGAGTAACTGTTTCAGGAAAAAAATAATTACAAGTGTGGTAGTAAAGGAGGAAGATACATGGGTTAGCTGAAAGTCAGCCACAGGACCAAGCTAACCTCTACCTTTCACACAATTAACTGATCTTGAAATGGTTTTAGGCCTATCCTAGAATGATGTTTCCATTAGAGGAAGGCGAAACAGTCAGTGTTGTTGTACCAGTCACTTCTGAGTTCAATAGGAACATACGGGGCACGCTGCCGGTCTTCCAGTGAAGTGACCTGACTCTGGCACCGGCACACAACAGACTTTTACAGCAACCTCCTACGGGCGGAGATCGACAGACCTCAGCTCGTGCCTTTTTCTACATCTTCACACAACACAAGGGAAGAACAGTTCTTCTCCCTGTGTCGGCCCTACTTTCTAAAGCAAATGAATTAAGATTATCGGAAAAATATGTAAACTAGAAGTTCGTTTTGAAGACCGGGGAGGTCCTAGAACATTTTCCAAAGTGAAAAAGAGGCAGCAAGACCCCCCCTCACCTGCTCCCTGGCATCCGTAGGCTGCAACCTGGTAAATTTATGTATAGGCTTATGGCCTTGGCTGTCTGCTACAGCACGGATGTGAATTCAGCGACCCAGGAGTTCCTTTCACCTCTGTGCTTTGTATATGCCTCTGACATGTCAAATCGTGATGGTCCTCAGAGCTTGTAAAAATACTTCTGTTAATCCATTAATAAATTTTACTTAGTGCCCACAACATGGGGTCTTAAAAGCTCTGCACTGTTGAAGTTTTCAGAGGATGTTGTGTTCTGGGCTCCATCAACAGAAGGCAGCGAAACCTGTAAGAGTCAAAGGTCATTTGTTTTTGCAGGGTCTCAGCATTTCTGGACTGACTGTCAGGGAAGAGCTTCCTTGATTCATAGATATTTTTATGATCTGAAAAGACCCTGCTGAGTGGTCTTATTTGGTCTACAAACTGGGTTTGCTCTCTTTTAAAGAGATAACCAGACACTAGCGAGTGCCATAAAGGACAGGAAGACTTCGTTACTTTTTAAAGAGACCATGTAAATGGGGAAGATGGAAATCAGACACCTTGTCATTGCTTAAAACGCCTGCCTTTGAAACAAGAGAGCAACAAGAGAACCAGAGGTCAGGACTGCTAAGCCAAGAATAGCCTCTTAGGAAAGACACTCAAACTCAAATCCATTGCTGTCATAAGCCAAGCACGGTAATGAATCATATTTTGCTAGGGAGACTCTATATTAGAGAACTTTATTTTTTAAGAAAGCCATGAAGGAATTAAAAAACAGACAAATAAACAATGCCTCCAAGTGCACATTTTGATATGAAAGACAACGAACTCCAAACATAACTCTTTCACCTGTACTTAAAGGTAGAGCCTTTCTTCTCTTTGTAGTGGCCTTTGCGCGTATGCTCTTCTCTCCCAACCTTCCTTCGTGCCTGGCAGACTAATCCGTCTGCTGCCTTTGTTTCTTTCTACAAAGATAATACACATTCTTGATCCCCATTTTTGAAGAGCGCTTAGGAAAACACGACTTGAAGGAGGAATAAAAAGCTATAGCAAAGGACTCCATTTCTAGGTAATTTCTTCTAAATCCTGCTTTCAGTTTATTACCCTGACTAAGAGTCTCTCAGTTGCAGAGCAGAGCCCTACCTCCCGTAGGGGATATACCGAGGATTATCTACCCTGAAATGAAAGTCTGTTGACCTAGGGAAAACATTTCACTAAATAACAGCAGTTGTGAATTGAAGGGACCTGTGGAGTATTAGACATGGTGTAAAAGGAATTTGAACGGAGTAAGGAAAAATATGTGGAAATAGTTATGAGCAGGAGAGCTAGATAAAGTATGTAAATTAATACATTTGTGGGATGGGTAGAACATGTGCAAAAGGATAACAGAATCACAGAATCGATGAGGTTGGACGAGACCTCTGGGATCTTCGAGTCCAACCTTTGCCCTAACACCCCCATGTCAACCAGACCACGGCACTAAGTGCCACGTCCAGTCTTTTCTTAAACACCTCCACGGATGGGGACTCCACCACCTCCCTGGGCAGCCCATTCCAATGCCCAACGACCCTTTAACCAACCCTTTAACCTTTTTAACCAACACGGTCATTTTTCCACTGCTGCCCTGTGAAACAGCAACTGCAGAGGTACTCCAACCCCAGCAGAGTCCCACGGCCCCCAAAGGATGCCGTCACCCAGCGAGAGGTGACCTGGCTCTGCTCTCTAGCAGGACTCACCATTCCCTATGGATCCCAGGATGTTCCCTGCACCATCACAGTCATCTCCCTGCCTGCAGTGTCCTGGAGACATCACTCCGCATTTTTTGGACTCCCCATGGTTGTGCATACGGTCCCTGTGATGTATCCCCAGATAACCCTGCCTTGGCCAGGAGACTCTGTGTTTTCAAGGCAATTATGAAGCCACCAATGCTCCAGTACTACCAAATTATAATTAGAGGAAGGAAAAAACAATGAAAACTACTAGTCTTAAGACTGTCTTCCCAGCCCACAGCCCAGTAGAAATTTGGACCTGCTGGCAACCTTGGCTAAAGTGACTTTAATGTTAACGAACCAAAGAGAGAGTGATGGTGCTGTGACGCTCTCTCTTTGGTTCGTTAACATTAAGCGCAGGAGCACGCAATTGCTGGCATCCCCCATGGCCCCTGGACCACAAGAATGAAAGCATTTTTGCTGTTCCGAGGAGAGTCCTGTAGATCCTATTGTCCTTTTGCCCTGTGTTACAGTGATAATCTGGCCGTTTTTATTAACACTGCCCCCCCCAGAGTAAATTGGTTATTCTCAGGGTAAAGGAGAGTTTCTGAAGGGTGGTATCACAGAGGGGAAAATGGCAGGGGATGCGCTAGGCTGGTTCTCCATGCTCATAAACCTTTTTTTTTTTTTTAAATCCTGCATAAAACAAAAGGTGATGTGAAATATGTTATTGGATTGGGAAATATCTCTGGCAGGGAAATTTTTCAGTTGTTGAATAACTGTCTGAAGTAGTGATGGAATTGCTACAGCCTAAGTCATACAAAATGAAGGAGGAAAAATGACCTTGACTCTTTTATGGAGTTTCTACAAATCCAGAGCTCAGCAGGGGCTCTGCTCTAGCAGGCAATGTAAGTTACAATAATGGCAAAAGCTTTTGAAAGAGACCAGTGATGTTCACACTCCTCAGATTTTGGGGAGTTTCCTTCCAAGAGCCCTTTTTATTGAAACTTGATTTTATTTTCCCAAATACAGCAGACCTGTGAGAAACAAACCCCTCCGTGTTCTAGATGTTGGCTACCGAAGGTTCAAGAACTAATTGCTGAGCCTTGACCAGAGTGTTTGTAAAATAAAAATTTAAAAATAAATTTTAAAAAAATCATTTGAGAAAAAGATGAGGCTGCAGTGCTGGTTACAACACCTCCCTGGGAAGACTGGTGTAAGAGATACTGTTATGCCCCACTTGTCCAGACCAAGGACATGTTACTGACCTCTCAGCTGCCCCAGTGCAAGAGTTTACACGTCCCTCGAATGCCCTTGGTTAAAGGGAACAAAGGCAAATGTCTCTTGGAGAGTTGGGTATTTTGAGTTTCGGTGATGCAGTGTGATGCCTGCATCACCAGCCCGTGCCATTGCCAAGTCACGGGGTGTTCAGCAGTGGGGAAGGAAGGGTTTGGAAGGTGCAGGGCTCTGCCCGGCGAGGGTGAGCACCCGAGGACGGTGCAGATCCCTGGGTGCTCCTCCAGTCCTGCCTTCTCCGACCTGCTCGTTGCTGTCCTTGCTGCGCATCCTCCTGTTCAGGATGATTTGTATGACTCAGCCAGGGATGAGTAGGAAAATGAATGTCATCATTTTGATCCAGTTAAAAATATTTTGTCTGGTGCTTTCTCCCTATCTTGCCCACCTCCCCTCTTTTTTTTTTTTTTTCTTTTATTCTTGAAGAGAACTCTTAGCACATATTTAGGAAGGTAAAGTGTCCCCTGAATTAAATTAGCACCTGATCAAACGTGCGCAAAGTGTTAATTGCAGTTTCCAAGCAAAAATAACTGAAAACAAGTGTTTAAGGCTCCATGAATATTGAGGCCATCCCAAAGAACGGGGAGCCTTCTCAGACAGCTGACTGCAATACCACTCCGTGATAAAAGTCAGACTGTTTCATCCTGAACGAAGGGAGCAGATGGGTCGTCATTTCTAAATAAGTATATCGGGCAGCTCTTTTGGCCCATGCCAAAAAATCAGAGAATCATTTAGGTTGGAAGGGACCTTTCAGATCATTGAGCCCAACCGTTAACCTAGCACAGCCAAGCCCACCACTAAACCCTGTCCCTAAGCACCACGTCTACACGTCTTTTAAACACCTCCAGGGTATTTAATAAATGTCTGTACTTATTTAAAGAAAGGTAACCGGCTGTGGCTTTCTGAGAAGAAGGGTATCAAAGCTTTCAAATGAGAGCCTCCTTGGAAGATTCGGTATGTGGGGAGAAGATGGCCCCATGGCTTTAGGGGGCACATGACGCCACTGGGGACAGTAGAGATGCCCTCGGAGACAGCAGAGCTGGAGGCTGCTGGTACCAGAGGGATGGGGCACCCCGAAAGCCAAGGGGGCTGGGTGTGCCATTCCTTTGGGAAGGAGGGGCAGGAGACCCCAGGTGCTGCAGCAAGCGGCTGTGGCATCGTTGGGTTTCGCTGAGCTGGCAACTGCTCAAAAGTTGTTTCTTTTCTCCCCCTCGTGCTCCTTCTAACAAACTGTAACTTTACCTTAAGGGAAAAAAGAGCAACAGAAACTATGGGAATTTTTGTTCAAATAACAATGAAAAAAAAGTTGTTTAAATTGCAAAGCCAAACACTCTGAAGGTAGGCAGGGTGAAGTCTACTTGTACAGCCTCCTCCTATGCACACTTCATGAAACAGACTTATTTCTATGAGTACCTACAATTTTTTCCCATCTCTAAATGTTTAGGATATGGACTCAAAGGGCTCAAGTTTGTGATCACTTGGGCAAGTGTAGATGTGGCCTGTCCCACTATTAGCATTCCTGTTGCTGCCATCTTTCTCTTAACATCGTTTTTGTGGGTATCACTGGAGTCTCTTTCCACCAGGAACAGCCAAACCTTCCTTCTTGTTCATTAAAGCAGAAAACTAAAACAGTCTCGTTAGCCAGCTGGGACGTACGCAGCCTCCCCACCCATAGCGGTGGCCATACAGAAGAGCTGCGCTTTGTGCCATCCTTACGGCAGTTACTCTATATGATCGGATTTATACTTACACATTTTTTTTAGGTCATCCTTCCTCCTAATTTGCTTACCTCGATAATTAGCCAAACGACGTTAGTACCTCTCCCCCTCCAAGTAATCTTCACCTTCGTGCAGGAAGCATGCTAATTTGCCAGAAAGCTACACAGCATTTGCATGGTTTTTCCATCTAATTTGGCAGCATCAACGCTTAAAGCAGGTGCGATGCTAATGAGGCAACTTGAGCAATCAGCCCAGGTAGAGATTTGTGAATTGCACAAGAATTTGTTTGGAGTGTCTTTCCCTGTCTACGCTCAGCACTAATTATAGCTGGCAGAGGAGGGAAGGAGGGAACCTGAGCGAGTAAAACAGGCTAGTAGGAAAGCCGGGTAGTATGAATGCCGTGGCATTTCCTTTTTCTTGTCTTTGAACAGAAGGTATCTGCGCCTCAACTCAGCCCGAACGTCTCCTCCAGGGCCGTGCTCAGGAGCGGAGATGATCCCAGGAGGAATGGAGGGTGTGGGGGTCCTCGTCTCCTCCTGCCTTTGGTGCTGAGCGGAGCAGACAGATAAATAGGGCCAGTGACAGAAGAGCTGGGAAAGCTGGGAATTTTGGCATCTGCAGACCCATGTTTCTCCTGGGCCCCACAGACATTGCCTTTTACCTCCTTAAAACCCTAACCTGCACCACATAGGTCTTGCAGGAGCTTCTGGTGCATGAAGGCGGGGAGGCCAGCAGCCGGTCCTGCTCCGCTCCAGCAGTCAGTGTGATGAGGTTGAACCAGGCTCAGCCCTCATGGGTCACCTCAGCACAGTGCTGCTCCTCAGCTTCCTCCAGCCTGGGAGCACCCGGTCCCTCCTTGTCCCCCCAGCTCATTCCTCCCCTCCTGTTCAGCCCCCACAGACCCATGACCCACGCTCTGGGGTGGATGTTGGGTTTCTCCCAGGGGAAGGACACGTGCTGCTTCCCCGGGCTGAGAGCCTGCGTTCAGGACCTGCTGCAGCGTGCCACCCAGCCCATCGGTAACAGCATCCTTTGGGCAGGCAGGGATGGCAGGGCTGTCTAGGTAAATTAAAATCAGTTTAATCTTTGCTGTCACATCAGCTCCTGCTCTACCTTGCTCGCCTGCTTGCTTTTCTCACTCAGTTCCTGTTGGCATTGAAGCACTTAAACTAATAGATACGTTGCAGAAGTTTTCCATAAGCAAGACTTTAGATGATTGCTTCAGGCAGAACTGCATTTCTCAGGTTAAAGAGATTGATTTTCCCCCTCAACTCTATTATCATTGTTGCTGTTGTTTATACCATTACTTATACTGTTACTATTACCATTACTATTATTTTATTCCATCCATGCTGGGCTATGAGTTGAGAAAGCATTTGAGGATGACTCCTGTCTGCTTTTTGTCACCCCAAGCACTACAGAGCCAGGACTCTGGGTTTTGGGATGGAAGGGGCTGTCTCAAGACATGGAAATCAGTTTTGAAGATGGTCCTGTTGTCTGGATCTGAATATTCCTACCCATTGATGATGGTGGTGGCATCTGACTCAGGGCTGAGTTACCCAAATGACCTCTGTCATTATAATACTGATGAGGTGGATCAAAGCTCTGGACTCTGATCCTACCTTGCCCCGCAGTGTTTGCCATCTGGATCTACTAGCACCGTATACCAAACATTAGCAGAGAAAATCTGAGGAATCAGTCACTTTCAGACACTCGCTGGGGAAACACAGCTCATGTCAAAACCCCTTTGCAAATCAGAACGTGCTTGCGCCCTGTATAAAGGTGTGGAGCAGGGGGTCATCTCACTCTGGACTCCCTGTTCTCTTTTGGACCAGAGCAATGGCCCCAGATCAGCTAGAAAGGGACCTTTTTCCACGGGATTTCTGCATTGATGGCAAGCAGGGATAACTGGGCATTTCATGGACAACTCCTTCCCCTCCTGCCACCTCCTGGGGTTCGCTGGACCGGGGTGAACCTCACCCCAAAGGCAGGGGTGGGTGTCACGGCCATTGTGTCCCACACTGCCATCCCTGAAGATGCTCCCACCGCTCCCAGCACTATTCCAAGATTAAGTCTTACCTGATTTAAATTTCCTTCCACTGCAAACATTTCCTTGAATTAATAGATTCTCAGCAATAGATCATCAAAACCCTTGCCTGTATTTTACTTCTAAATGAACCAGGTGAGGGTGAAAAGCAGATAGAAAACAGACCAATTAATGAAAGGGGGGTGGATTTTTTTTTTTAACTTTCAACAGATGGAAAAGCAATTAATTTGCAGTCCAATTCTGTTGTTTTGATTTATTCTTCATGGGAATCCTTATAAAGGCTTCCAGCGAATTGTGGCCCCAGTTAAAAGCACGGCTGGGAAGGAGGCCACAGCCCAGCTCACTGCAGGAGGGCCAGCACGGTTCCCTAGGGAGAAGGAGAGAGGATGAAAAGTGTCAGCTAGTTGAAGCAAAGCAGGAACCCTCATTTGTTTCAAATCCCTTTTTTAAACAAGTGAGAGGATCCTGGGTAGGAACACAATTAAAAGGAATCTCTCTCGCAGGGAAGCCAAACCACGAGAACTTTTACCTCTCTCCAGGCAAAACTTCTTCCCCATGTTACCTTGAAAGGTTTGCCTTAGCACAGGGTGGGCAGAAGCTGTGGCAGAGCCCTGGGGTTTGGGGCTCTGGTCCCGGTCCGGCAGCGTGCCGGCACCCATCCCACACAGCGAAACCAGAGCCACCCAGCAGATGCCTGCAGCGGAGGGTGACCCATCCCCGACTTTATACTGGGAGATGGGTTTTGACTGGGAGCTACCAGCCGCCACTTGCTTAGGGTGGGGTGAGGTTCCCAACATTTCACTTGCGAAGCCCCAAACTCACGTATTTGATTTTGGTGGAGAAGAAGGAGCCTGAGTATTTCTGAGCACAGGTGTTTTTAAACTGGAAATATTTTTTCCCGGTTGCTTTAGCCAGACGTACCGTCACACAGCTCAACAAGAGCGAGAGAGAGAGCACGGCGAGTAGGGGCTGCCTCGCTTCTCAAAAAATTGTCTCGCTGTAACTTCTGCCCTTCTTCAGAAAAAAGACAAGTCCGGCGTTTAGTGTGCTCAGACTCACCAAACTGACCTTGCCCGTGACCTTGAGCCAGAGGAATCTCTCCCACGTGATATTTGTGCCCATAAACACCTGGATTAAGTGACCCATGTCAAACACGAACCGACAGCAATGTGATTTGCTCAGCACTCACCCGTGGCCATGTCCTGCAGCCCTTCCCAAGCAAGAAGGAGGTGGTACTCAACAGGCAACCACCCGTGGCCGTGCTGGCAGACCTCAGCAGTGCCGAGCCTGGATGACCGGGGCTGGAAACAGCCGGCGGAGGGTCCCCGGGGACCCGGGTCCTCCCTGCACGGCTGGCTCAAGAAGCATTACCTGCTCCCCACGTTCAATGGCCGATGACAGGAGTTGGGCTCATGTTCCTGAGTCAGGGTCAACGCTATTTTTCTTTTCCAAAGCACACAGACTCGCTGGTGAGTTGTCATAGATTTGCAGTGCCAGGAATTAGGGGCATTTTTTAAATGCGAACGCAATGTTATCTCATTGCGTGTGCTCTCAGGGCACCACAGCGTGAGGAGAGCAATGAAAACATCTCTCCCCTTAGGGCAAGGCGATTTTCTAACTAACTGGGACAAGAAAAGAGTTGTCCTGGGTCAAAGCCAGGCAAAAGAGATTTCCAGCCAAGGGAGAAGCTTTAGTCCTCTAAAGTCTCTCCAAAATCCCATTGGCAAAGCTGAGTTACACCATTGAGAAGTAAACATCCTCATTTTGAGATGAACTGCGGTGACCAAAGCGGTACAAAACACAGGCAACGGGCATTGTCACTTGGCACACGTCCCTCGCGTTTCACTTCGTCCCAGTCAGAAACAGCCATGGACCCAAGGTAATATTGCTTTCCTAAGAACCAGGGAGTTTTCTTAAACTTGGCCCAGACTCATGTGATTCTCACCTCAGGCTTACTTAATCTTCGGTAAGGCTAAGGGACTCCAGGGTTAGCAACTAAAACGTGGGTATTCTTGCAGGGCATGGCTCAAAACTGAACCAAAAGCTTCAGCCTTTCCACTGGAAGACTCCCACCAGGGCCTGGGGCTGCACTGTGGAAACACACCAAATAAAATCTTGCCCATGCTAAAGCCCCAATACAGATAAATGACCTGCACTGAAATGACCTGCATTGAAAAACGAATATATTTTATCCCTTTAGATTGCAACACAGGACTATATCTTTTCCAAGCACTGAAAAGCATTCTACTGTTTATTTTAGTTGGCAGACTTGCTGCCAGAAAGGAAATGAGAACGTTATCTCTAATGAGACGTCTCATAATGGCAATTTTCTAAAAGAGGTGCCAAGTGTAGGTTTGTGTCAGTAGTCCCTCATCTGCAAGCCATGGACTAAACCTCCCGAGCCTATTACAGTATGCGGCCTCACTTCTCCAGAGCCAATGTGATAATGTCTTGACAGAGCAGCAATTCCTATTTTAACAGTGATGTATATTCTTCCCATGTGTCTACAACCAGATCTAAGCCTAGGTTGGGCCTCTGGTCTCTTCTAAACCAAACAGTCTAACCCACATTTCTCTTCCCCACTTATCTACTGATGCTTTGCCACATTCGGGCTGCCCACCATTCAAAAGGCAGCCCCACAGGGATGGCATCCTGCCTCATTTCTTTGGAGGTGCCTCGTTTTAAGTCATTTGACCCATGCCTGGCAAGGCCACTTGAGGGAATTAAGGCAACATCTCTGGCCTCTGTGGGAGGCACGAAACCACCGTGTTCCTCACCACATCTACAGGTGGGCCAGGGTCCACCTGCCTCCTTCTCGATCTTGGCAACAGTTGGGTGAACAAAGCCCTGATCAAACAGCCCTCTGGTTTTCAAACTTTACAGAACCAAGGTTCATCTCCCTTTAAGCCTCAGGTGTGACTGAGATGTGTCAAAAGCCTTTGATCCTTGTACCACGTGGCAGGTGAGGTGAACAAGCAAGAACAAAGTCTGCAAACTAATCCCACTGCTTTTGGTTCATGTTTGGTAAGATTTTTTGCAAAACCAGCGTTGTGTCTGGCCTTTGCACAAAAAGGTTGTGTTGAACTGAACGACTAATTGGTTCAGCTGGTCTAGGGTTGATCACTTGGGGCCACTTTTCTCCATTTCTAACCTGTCTATGTGTTAAGAAATGCTTGGGG
The DNA here is from genome assembly GCF_000690535.1 of Cariama cristata. Lineage (NCBI taxonomy): Eukaryota > Metazoa > Chordata > Aves > Cariamiformes > Cariamidae > Cariama > Cariama cristata. Next base: position 99,821 of record NW_009630595.1, read on the forward strand.
GATACTCAGAAACTTGGCGATCCTACATAACCCCATGTGGAGAATGCTGTTTAAAATACGGCAACACCATTAATGATAAAGTTGTGGAGCTGAATAGGGCAGGATTTTAACAGACCACTGAAACAGAAACTTCAGCCATGGAGTACATACTGAGCACGCATTACACTGGCTCGCTTTTCACAGCGCGTCAAAACAACCGAGAA
>NW_009630595.1:100072-108833 GCF_000690535.1 Cariama cristata
TCAGCAGGACTTTGAAATTGAGCACTGCTGGTCAAGGACATGCTGGTTAAGTATACCCCCAGGGAGCAATTAATTCCTGTGCCCTGGCATTGACTGCAAACCCAGGAGATACTTTGAGCTGTCCTGTGGTGGCAGGACCCAGAGCTCCCTTCAAGAGCACAAATGTTTCCCATCCTCCCCTGGACAGAACTTTCCATGGAGATGGGGTTTCAGTCGTGTGTTCGCTGCGTTGCTTTCAGCTTCCAATTTGCTGTTTGCTTCCTTGCAGAGGGCTGTGATCGCTCTAATCCAGTTTCCCACTGTTTCCCCCTCTTCTCTACCTTGGGAAACTGTGGGTTTGCGTCCAGGTCACCACTCAGAAAATGTTGAGTGAGCCTCAGACCAAAGAAGGCAGGCACCTTTCCTATGGAAATCTGTGCTTTAAACTTTTGAAGAACAAAAGATCCAAGCAAAAACTGGAAACCCAGGGCCAGACTCTCCACAGGGATGGGAATCACAGACAAAAAGGGCTGCACAATACTTCCACAATGGCCCAAGCGTTCAAGATCCACGCTTGCGAACGTGGCGTACATGACCATGCACATCAATACAGCAGTGAATTTCTTGTGCTTCACCATAAGGCCATAAAATGAGTGAGCCAAAACTGAAGGCTTGCGGAGGTTCACAGAGCTTTCAGTCAAGCCAAGGCCAAGTCTCAAGCAAACTTGAGCCAGTGCCTTTCACTTGGAAAGTGCAGGGTAACCTTTGACTCTGATGGAGCCAACAACACAGAGGGATTAGAAGTCCAAATGTACCAGGTTGCTTTGTGACCCTTTCAAGATCGGAAAAATGTGTCCAACTCCATTTCCAAGTCCACACTTGTTTCTCTGCTGTTGGAAATAATGCTGCAATGTGAATGAAGATGCAATAAAGTTTAATGCCAGACCTGATAAGAGCAGAAGAGTGATTTATTTTAAAACAAAATGAATGTCACTCCCTCATACTGCCATACCCACGTAACCCTAAGCACTGAGAAGTGTGTATCCTCCTGATCTGGCCAGGATTCTTCCGGAGGACCAGGAACACTGCCTGCCCAGTCCTCACCAAGTCTCCTGAGTGACTCTGTCTGAGTTCAGATGTGCTATTTTTTACTCAGCAGGAGCTGACAATGAGGAGTCTCTCCATCCTGCCACACCTCTTTATGAGTCATCAGGATTTTGTCTCCTGAGTCCTTTGTCCCCTGATCTGGGTGTTCAGACAAGCCGGCTCTAGATGTACTTCTCAAAGACCTGCTAGCCCAGGTGCCACCAACAACTGCCATCCCTCCTGTCCCTCTCCTGCCAGTTACTCCTTTTGGAGTTTTCCATCCCAATATTCCCATTCATTCTCCTCTTATACCAACCTTCACATTTCTGTCACAACTTTCTCTACCGCATCCCAATATTGCCATTCATTCTCGTCTTATACCAATCTTCACATTTCTGTCACAACTTTCTCTACCACCACATGGGCTCCACATGAGGCTGTGCTTGGGCACACCTTCCAGCTGAGCTCTAGGATGCTACGAAGAGAGAAAGCCCAGCTCTCACTCAATCCTCAGGAAGGGTTCAAGGGGCTCAGCAGAGAAGCAAAGGATGCTCTGGCCCAGTCCTCCAGCAGGTCTTCTGAACTCAGTTCTTCTTGAGCACAACGGGGGTGTTTTGGGCAAGATTCACCTGCTTAAATATCTTCTTCTGAGCTTGCTCCCTAGCCAATGGACATAGCCCATCCTGGGAGCAACCCCTGCTCTTTCTGATGGAGATGGCTAAGATGGGTTAGATGGAGTGTGCCCATGGAGCGGCTATTTCTTTCCGTTGTCCACCCAAGGAGAAAAGGACAGTGAGCTCAGAGTGAGATGCCTGCTCTGTAGACCTCTGAAGTTAGGTGAGCTGGATCCTATCCCTGCAGCCCAGAGAAGAGGAAGCAATGGGGGTGGGAAATGCATGGGTGGTGGGGCTTGCCATTCACAACCTGTTCCCAAGCCCTTTCTCAGCTGCACATTGCACATGCAGTTTGATCTTCACCACGTTTCCTACAAACTTCCTAAAAGCATGAGCAACCTGAGAGCAGGTTTCCCAGGATTCTTCTTCTGCAGGCTTCTCCCTGTGTTTTCATCTCACAAGCATCCTTCTCCTGCCAAGCTGCCGGGATGCTGACAAGGCCCTTGAGCTCGCCTGCCATCCCCCTCTAGCGCAGTAGAGTTTGTGGTTTTGGTCTTTTGCCCTGTCCATCTAAGCTGGCTCAAGGATGCTCAGGAAGTGCTTTGTGGTCTAGGGTGCACTGAGGCATGCGAAGAAAAAGTTCTGTGAATCCTGCTGGGCAGGACAGGTTTTTATGTGGTTGCTCGTAACTTGATGGGGTGGTCACTTCCCCACCGACGTCCCTAAGTGCACCAGTAGGACTGGTCAGCAGTTCGGTAGCCTCCAGTTTACCTGCCCTATTGACGTGCAACTACCTTCTGGTTTTTGCCCGTGGCTTTGACTCTTAAAGGACAAGCGAGGGAAATCTCACATTACTGCTGGCCTTCTCTAAGCACAGCAGAGTTTTGTTGCTGAACTGAGTGCAAGCAGAGTAAATGTACAACCAGGGTCCAAGGGGAGCACTGAATGCCAGCCAGCGTGTCGGTGGCAGCCAGTAAGTTTGCAGGCTCGGGAAGGATGCTGCTTGGAAGTGTTATAGAAGACCTTGATGATTCCAGACATTTCTGGTGCATGTGGGTGCAACGGCTACCTCAATAACAGGTGTTAAAAAGTCCCAGATTGCTCGGCAATAGGCTTTGCCACCTTCCCTCTCCCCATAAAATCCTATTCTCAGCAATAAATAACCCCCTTGTCACGCACCGTGGGCACACCAAGCACTCAAACAGGACCACCCTTTGGAAGGGAGGGTTGTTTTCAGCAGTGGATTTTAGCTGAGAAGGGGAAGCTCTTGAATAGAGGCTCTGGCATTTTGTAAGGCATAGCTGAATTGTTTGTGCCCGCTGGTTCCCACAGTCCTCCCAGCGCGGTGGTCTCACTGTGTCCACACAAACGAGCGTAAAGTGATAGTTTGATGAATGTCAGCAGTCTGGCACTCGGTGAAGGTGCAGTCTTTGCTTTTTACTCAACTGAAAAACAATACGGCTTTGTCGCTCTTCAGTGGTCAGCAGGGACGCATCCTGAGAACCGGCTGAGCCCAGTAACTTGGTGAGGGGAAAGAAACAGTGGGGGGAATTGCTTATTGTTTTGACAGAGAGGTGCTGTCTCTAAGATGCAAGGAAAAGAAAGAACCAGATGCCTTCTACGGTTAATGGTCGACAGCAAGTATGATTTCAATCTGACAGGTATATCAAAATGGCCCTCTAAAAGATCGCTGGATCAGTCTGTTCTTCCTAGAGGAGGCATGTCTCTTGGTTTCCAGTTGCAACCTGAATATATTTCTTCTATATTAGAGGCTTTAATAAACCACACTGTCTGCAGGGCCATTTTCTTGCCTTGATTCAGGTGAGATTAACATGACAGCACCCTAGTTGCTATTCACCGTCCTCCTATTTTCCATGGCTCCCGTACACCTCCACCCCATATGTTTCTGGAGGGAAGACCTTCCACTTTCCGGATGGTGTCCTACAGTCTGGTCTGCATTGCTGTACCTCTGTCCTGGCAGGTACAGTCCCCTACCCATACCAGCATTAACCCTATGGGCAGACAGCTGGAGCCCTGGCTGCACTTGCAGGCAGGGGTTTTGTATGAGCTTTGGTCTGAGAGAGGGGGGCTGGAGACCTGCAGAGACATTGCAAGGGATGCCTGGAGAAACTGGGGCTGGGCAGGGCTCTGCACAAGGGCAGATACATGGCTAAAGCCAGCCTTGCCTCCTGGACCTGGCAGCGTTTGACGAGTGATCTGCTGCAGAGGCACAAAGCAGACATGGTTGGGGAGAATCTCAGTCCTTTGCAGGCAAGAGGCCAACAAGACCATGGGTTTCCCCCTGGAGATGCAACCCTGGTTGTCACCAATGCAGAGTGGAAAAGCATTTAGTATACGTGTAGGTACATTCATGCTATCTCTATTACTTCTTTGGCATTCCCATCACATGTGTACAACATACAGCTCAGTGCCTTCCATTATGCAGACCAGATGTGTCCGTTCATTGCTTGCCACCTTTCCTTCCCAGCTCAGAAGAAAAGGTTCGAGTCTTTGGAAAGCACTGCTGCCAAATTCATCCTGCAGAGCAGTTGCCTCAGGGATGTAACATCAGGAATTGAACCACCAGGTGAGCAGGAGCGAGCTGCTGGAGGGCAGCGGGGAGACAGCTGGAGAAGGGAGGGGATGCAGAGCGAGAGCTGGAGTCAGAAATGCTGCACCGGTTTGGATGCGGGGCAGGACTAGGGACTGGCGGGTGGATCAAAAGGCAGCGGCCTTTAGGGGGAAGATGCTGGTCGGAAGGAAGGTTCAAAGGCAACCCAGTGAAAAAAAACCTTGAGTTTCTCGGGAGCAGGGAAAGTTGGTGCTTTGCTGTGGAGCACTCAGCATGTAGGAATTAAAAACAAAAAGTGGCTGTTGTTCCCTCTCTTTGTGCTCTCTCTGCAGGAGCTCAGTTAATGCCCTGGAGATGCCTCAGGTAAAATCACTGTACCCTCACCTATAAACCCAGCCCAAAGTCAGGCCCTGGACCCTTCCCTTGGGGTGGGTAGGGACTTTTCCACCTATGCACAACTTCATCTTCTCCCTTGAGGCCTCTTCCCCACGGCCTCATGCTGGGGATAGTCCGGGGGTTCCCCAGGGAGTCTCTGAATTGCTAGCTACAGGGACTTTCCCCAGGAACTTTTTCTCCCCAGCGGGACATGTCTGAATTTTGTCCACATTATGTGAGTAGATGCTGTCAAAAAGCTGACTATAACAAGAGTAACAACACCCACACTTTTTCTCGGGGCACCCACCCACTCACCTGGTCCAAAATACCATGAAAGCCATCCTCCAGGCACAGATGTGCCTGGCTCACGTGGGCACAGCAAACCCCCGCAAGCATCGCCGGCTGATGTTGGTGCCAGTGCCCCATTGGCACTCAGGAAGCTAATGAAGGAACTTCAGCTCAGTTGGTCTTTTTCTTTAATATCCTCGGGGGTGCTGGTAACCAAATAGCTGTTCCCCACCTCTGGTACCTTCCTGGGTGCCATTGGCAAGAGCTAACTCACAGACTGGCCCTGTAAAAGAAAACGCAGCTGCCAGAAGCCCCTTTCCTGCCCATGCACTTGTTTGTGCAACTCCTCTTCTGCCCCTCCACTGGCTTCTCAACTCTTCTCACACTTGAGATTTGGTCCCTACTGTCAAGCAGCTCAATATTTCCCTCGCCCCAGCTCGACCCTCCCCACCTGAGCTCCTGTAACCTCTCTGCACAGAGCCACCCGAGCACAAGGGTTTCATGCAGTTTCTGTACCCAAAATATCCAGGCTTAAAGCAACCCCATGTACAAGAAGAGCTTTCTCTCCAGCACCTGTACACTGTACATCTACAGAGCACTTTTAATATAAAAAATTATGCCTGACTTTCATGCTTATCTTATAACATGAAGTAATGCAGTTTAACTGCATCATACCAGTCTTTTTTCCTCTCTGTATTCTCCAGACTTTCACCTTCTTGTGGGGGTCGGTCTCTTCTCCCTGTAACCAGCGATAGGACAAGAGGCAATGGTCTCCGGTTGCACCAGGGGAGGTTCAGGCTGGATATCAGGAAGAACTTCTTCACTGTAAGAGTCGTTAGGCATTGGAACGGGCTCCCCAGGGAGGTGGTGGAGTCACCATCCCTGGAGGTGTTCAAAACTCGTTTAGATGTGGCGCTTCGAGACATGGTTTAGTGGGTTTAGCGGGCATGGTGGCATCGGGTATACGGTTGGACTTGATGATCTTTGAGGTCTCTTCCAACCATAACGATTCTATGATTCTATGATTCTCTTTCCTTAAGATTTATCAGAGAAGTGAGCTTATCAGGGAAGAGATTAAACCAGATTTTTGCTGCTGTTGCACGGTCTCCTAATTCTGCTCTCATTTACTGGCAGACATCTTCTGTTACCCGACTGCCGACAGCACCTGTGAATCCATGGAAGGGCTGCGGTGTAGGCATTGAACAGGAAAAATTTGGCAAATAGTCTGGCAAGTCTCGCTGCCGCTGCCAGCCCCCCCTGCTCTCTGCAGAGCGGAGGGTACCACAGTGGAAGGGGTTAATGTCTAACCCACCCCAACAACCATGGTCAAGGCTCATCTCTCAAAGCCCTCGCTGACTTGTAGGTTGGCTTTGGTGCCCAAATCCTCCTCTAATTTTTTGCAACTCCGCTAGCGGATATAATGAAAAATACTCCCCCTGTCTACAACCCTTTGACCTGGCTGTGTCCTGAGACATTGCAGCTACAGCAAAATATGCTGGAGACCTCGGTGCCTGGTTCTCTTCCAAGGTAAAGAGAGCATTTCACCTCAGATGCTTGAGAAACATGAGTTCACAGCTGATTTATTGGGGGACTTTATTCGGTGGTGCAAACAGGCGGTGAGTAACTCCTCTGTGCCCCGAGCGCTGTGGGGGTCACAGGGAGCGGGGTTTCCAGAACAGTAACTGCTCACCTCGGCCTGAGTCCCTCTCGCCAAAGCATCCCTGCGCACAAACCTCTCCTGCAATGGTTGGCGATGAAAGGCCCGTGCAAATGAAACCACAAACGCTATGGAGATGTGTTCTTCCTTCCATTTGTGCAGTCTTACTCCAAAATTTACAGGTAAAATGCTGTCAGACTCCACTCTCTTGTTTCTTTGTTTTGTTTTCTTTTTAATCTCTTGGTTCAATGAATGCATTTTCAGCCGTTTGGTTAACGACCTAAATACGAAAGCCACACGGTGAGGCTACTTTCTGCAATTTGCTGGGCACGTATTTGAATGAGAAGCTTAAAAGACAGCTAACCCCCTGGCAGCGGCCGACTGGGAGCAGGATCTGCAGGAGGGAGAGCAGGGCAGCCCAGCCCCACAACCATCTCACGCCGACTTCAGCCGCACTCCGCTGGCGAGCAGGTACAACTATTGGAGATGCTAGGGTAGTTCCTGCACTTTATCTTATCCAAGGAGGAACCAGATGATAAATGCATACATAGCCTCTGCTGTGGTGTTGGTTTTTTTTAAGTTTGCGTTACTGAACCATAAAGGAGTTGATCTATACTTACTACTTTAGCTGGAGACTTTGTCTCTGACCTATCTGTCTGCTCCCCAGGGGAGAAGGTGGAGTGTGGCTGGGCTGCCTTTTCCAAGGAAGATGGAAATCTTCGTTGTAGATAACTTCACCAGTTCACCCATCGGTACCGTTTCTCGTTTGGGTTTTCCATGCATCCCAGTCTATACCTCTCTTACTCCACGCTCCCTTTCTTAATAAATTAAAATGAAAGGGCATTAGTAGTGCCTGGAAGAGAAAAACCAACCTGGCAGGCTTACGAGTCACCTCTGGTGTGTAGTGCTAGAGAAACTACTGCCCAGCAAAAAAATGGTGAACGATCACTTTTTTTTCACAAAATCCTTTCCCAGACTCCACTGAATCACCCTGCCACTACTAATTAAGTTCATCGTATCCCATTTTCTCTGTGTTGATGTGACAGGGTATTTGTTTTGCATTAAATTCAGGTGAGGCTTTGAGCTGATGTGTTGAAAATCGATGAGAAGCAGAAATCAGCAGGGGAAGCCAAAAAGTTGCAGAGGCTGAATGTGCCTGGTGGGCTCCCTGGTTCCAGTCCCATGGACAGGGTCGTATATTCCGGAGTCGTGAGCCTCACCAGGGAAATAATGACATATCCAGAGACTGAAACAAAGCTATCTATAGCTTTTCTTATCCCTATGGCCCCCTGAAGCACATAAATAAGTCAGGCTTTTTGCATTACTGTTTTGTGGACTGTTTGGAAGTAGTTCATAAATTATTGGAGAAGAAAGGTCAGGCTCTTAATGAATGCTTTGGAAAATCAGCATCTTTGGGAAGGATTTGACACGCTTTGTTTACAGTGCGAGAGAGTTCAACATACAAAGCCTCTGAAACACCCAAGGAGCCTTCCAGCAAAACCAGCGGAGACAAGGCTAGACATCCCAAATATTTCTCCTTAAGTAAAAACAAACAACAACCACCAAAAAGCAGGAAATTAAACCCCAGACCTTCCTTAGTCAGCACTCAAAGCTACGAAGCAGGCTTCTTTCGAAGGTCTCCATAGCTCACCTCTGGGCTCTGGCGACAGATGCCTGGTGAGTTATCTCAATAAAAACACCGTCGGAGCCAAATGCCGCTCCTGTGCGAGGCCTCAGCCGGGTGTCCCGGGCTCAGGCAAGGGACAAGGGTGGACTCAAAGGGACCCCTTTGACCAGGGACCCCCCAATGGCCTGCACGGGGGTAGAGCAAAACACTTAGGGGGGCATTTTCCCCTCTTGGCTCCCCTTTGTTTCCACCCCGGTGGTTCAGCGGCGGGGTCATTCTGCATGCCCCATCCTCCAGGCACGGGCAGGGCTCAGCGGCGAGGAAAAGGGCTGTGAAAGGTGGGAGCTGTACGGGACTTCTGCAGCAGGGGGGGGAAAAAGGGAGAAAAAACCCCAACATTGCAATTAGCAATAGGGAGGGCAGAGCGCGATGCATTGAGTCCTGCGGCGAGGGGCTGACATCAGCCTGAGTGGGTGGAAAACCGAGACAGCGCGGACAATGGTGCTGCTCTGCTTCCTTCGGAGCGTATTGTCAAAGAAAAGAGGGAAAAGAAAACTGAAATA
>NW_009630596.1:0-85133 GCF_000690535.1 Cariama cristata
TATATACTTGGCAAAATATTCTGGTCCAAGCACTGAGGCGATGGTATATCACGCTCACATTTGGAGCCGTGGCCGCACCTTCAACCAGCAGCTATTCACTGGTCAGGGCTACCTGGGAAGAGTCATACTCCTCCATCTTGTAGCCCCTTCCTATCGCAGGAGCTCACAGCGATTGCCAACCTCACGAAGAGACAGCTATTCCTATCCTCCACGTGTGACACCCATCCAGGCCTCCGAAGCAAGGTAGTCCCACAACATCGGGGTGGACAGGAGTTGAAGCAAGCAGCGTTCTTCTGTGCTAGCCCCACGGCCGTCCTCTCCCTGCGTGTCTTGCGGTCGTGCGGGAAGCATCGTCCACCCAATGTCACGGTCTTTGGCTGTGCTTCAGCGTGGTGCCCCATTCCCATGTCACCAGGTTTTTTTCTGGCAGCCTGAGTCATCGTGACAAAGCTATCCCTGAGCCAACCCAAACAGATGGGTCACTATCTGAAAATACATTCAAGGAGAAGTTCCCTTGAAGAGGACACGGCAGGGAAACGGGCTTCATTTTGCTGCGAAGAAGTTGAATTCACAGGAGTACCTTTCACTTTCCAGTGAAAGTTTCAAAAGTCCATTAGGAAGGGGGTGAGGATGTCTTGGTAGTGAGTTCAGCAGAAGAGGAATGCTACAAGATTGGGACAAGATGCAAACTCAGGGGAGAAGAGGAAGAGAAAAGAAGAGAAGAGGAGAAGGACAGATGGAGAGGAGAAGGAGAAGGACAAGAGGAAGAGATCCAACCTCTCTTGTTTTTCCAAGTCCTTGTTTCATTATACCTCAGCTGGCTTCTCCTGGGCTCCCCATGCTTCTATGAAAATGCTGGAACCACTCCAAAAGCATTGCTTTGCTTTATGGTGTATAACCGCTGCAACTTCCAAAACACACAGTGCACTCGGGGCCTGATATTTTTTTTTTTTTAACACAGCTATAATTCATGTACAAATAAATACGGTTTTACACCTTAGTGGTTTTTCAGACTTTCCGGGAAAATGGATATTGATGAGACAAAATCCAGACCTCGATGGAAAAAGGAGTAAATGGGTGTATCTGTATGTTTCTTGTCCTTCCGCTTTCTCTGCCTCTATTTCCTATAAATCACAGATGTGTATTATAGATAGTCTGCAACGCGAGCAATTTCCGTGCAACTCCAGTGAGAGCTGAACCGATACAACACAAGCTGACCTTGAGAAACTGTAAATGTTAATAAATATTTACCAGAATGCAGAACAATCCTCCAAAGAAGGATTTATTTTTAGCGAAGACTACTGAGGTGCTTCAACCTTGCCATACCTAGCCTGAGGAGATGTCATTTTAACTGCGTCCATCTCATTCACGCCCAGTCTTTTTCTATTCCTGCATGATCTCCTTCTAGGAGAAGACAGCGAAGAACTTCTGATTTTCTGAATTCCCATTTTACCGCAGATGTTGTGCCTGTGGGTTACAGCTCTTGCACGGGCTGTGGGTTTTCCCAGAAGCCCTACAATTGTGTTTTTTTCTCCAAGGAGCTGCTACAGCTAATATTTGCCACGATAGTACCCCGTGCAGACCCCTGAAGCCATGAAAAAGCAAATACACCCAAGGGCAGAGCTGAACACATATTTATATTTAGAGTTTATCCTTCCTTCTTTTTGGCAGCTACATTGAGGTTACCACCGGAATGGTGTTAGACACTCAAAAATCTCCAGATTTCTTCTCACTGATATAACGGAGGTATTTGAGCACAAACTTTCACAGCGTCTGGACACCGCACTCACAAAAACCTTGCTCAGGAGCCTTTTTTTGCTGATCTTCAAGGGAGCTGGCCAGGCTCCCAGCTAAATGGGAACACACAGGGAGAGGAGTTTGTGCAAGTAAAAAAATATTTCGTTTACTCTGGAGATGTGGCTTCTTCCTAAACACACGGTAAGGGCGAGCTTTTAGGAGCTGGACAGAAGCTTTTCTTGAACTCTTGTGTCCACGACTCACAGACAAGTTTCTCGTTGCTCGTGTCTCCTGTTGAACGACGCATGTGGGCATGGAAATACCTCGGTAATGACGAAAACGCTTTTCCAAAGGGCTTCTGCTAGCTGTGCATTTTGCTGGATGTGCATTATTCAGATCTAACGGAGCCAGAAATCTGTGCTATCGTGAATATCTTCCTATCACACTAAATAATAACAGACTCCACCACAGGGCTTGGGAACTGAAGTGCAAATGCTTTTGCTTGCTGGGTATGTCCATGGTCCTTTATTTTCCGCTGTTTCCCAGCTAGATGCGTTCGAACCAACAAAAATAGCAGCAGCTGTTGCTGAGCGCAGCACTTGCAAGCAGAGCTCTCCTAATCCCAACAGCTGAACTGTTGCACGAACAAAGCGGCACCTTCTCCCCCCGCTCCCCCAGCGAAAGAGTACAGCATGCTTTTCGTACTAAATATATTTATGTCCTTCCAGGATGAAACAGATTTCCCTGTAATAATATTCTCTTTGCCTTACAACTTTCTTTCTTGCCAGCATTTCTTTCCATTAGGCGATATCTTGCTCATATTTACGCCTCGAAGCCTACTTTGGTGCTCATGATCTCTCTTAGGGTTTTGAAGGTACTCTGTACATCTCCTCAAGGCCAGATTCAGCCACTCTCCTGACCTAAGGCTTACTGAGACATTGTAGTTTGCATACCCGAATTATAAGCAGGCTACACGGTGCTTCTCCCTACATCCTTTCCACCTCGCGCTCAACACCACGTTAGGTTGGGGCTAGCTGCACGCTGCGTGCAAACAGGCACGGCGACTGGACTGGGTTAGGCTGGAAAATAAGTCAAGACTGAAAAAAACCCACCTAAGATGGAAAGAAAAGTCATGGAGTAAAATTTAAGCCTTTAAGATATACTCTAGGTTGAAACTTCGAAGGATGACTCAAGAATTAATTACAAGTGGGCAGCAGGGTGGAAACTGTCCATGACAGTGACCTTATTTTCTTTGAAAAAGTCTAGATTCAACTCGTTGGGAAAGCATTAAATATCGTATCACAATCTGAGTGCTACGGGACTCTACAGGAAAATAAATCGCACAATTACACTCCATGAATACACCTAAGTATACATTAAGAAATGCACAGTCCTTAGAAAACCTCATCTATTTAACAATTCCAGTTGCTTACTCCAACACTCAACTGTGCTACAAACCTGTAATTCTTTGTTTTGATCCCTGCACTGAAAATGGATATTCAACGCTTGCCAACATGCACAGCTAAGTTTTTTATAAGCAAGAGCATTGGGAAATATATTAACATTTGCGTCTTTCTATAAAGCCCAGAGGTAAATATTATTTTTCAAAAATGTCTAGAAGGAAAAAGCAAAAAAGCAGTGAGGACTGTAAACGGTTTCATGCATAAAATCATTCCAATAAAAAGTAAATAGCAGAGGAAGGGTTATATAGCTAAAATATGTGAAACCAAATGGAAAAACTCACTACTGTGGTTTCTTGAAAATATCAGATGGACCTAAACTCTCCAAGCCCATACGTGATCCTGCCCCGCTCCTGAGTTTGGCTTTATCGGCAATATAGCACCTATTTTTATGTCTTATTCCTGCCCCCAACCAGAGCTGAAGCCTCCGGCTTGACAGCTCCTATCCTGATCCGGCCTCTGACAACATCCGATGGGCTACAAACGGCATCTCATCTTTCCAAACTTTGACAACACCCTTTCCATTAACAGACAAGCCCAAGGAATACGTTTCCATCTACAAAGGATGTATTTAATTCCATTAGGAATTAAAAATCAAAGGAAAAATACAAAAATAGCTCCGCAGTGGTCCAGCCCCATCTGACAGTATCATTAAAATCAAGCATCTTGCACATAGTTAAGAAGGGAAGGAAAAAATAAAGGGCCAAATCTTCATAACCAGCATTTTGTTCAGCTCAATAACAGTAGTTTCATTGTCAGATGAGTGTGGGATTTACTCAGGTACCTGATCTTCAAATCCCTCACTTAAACCTCAATTTCTTCACCTTGATGGCACCCAAAATGCCCATTCTTTCAAAAGGAAGGAGGCCAAAGGATTCTTGACAAAACCAAAAATTAAGAGATTTCGAGGAGAAGACTGATTTTTCTAACAAAAAGCTTCGTAATAGCTGGAACAAAAGGATAGCTATGCAATTGGAAATTTCCGCTAATAAATATCTAAATTATGCATCTGTCAGTCTATTGGAAGACAATTACGGCATTTTTTTCCTCTCCATCTAATTAATTCATTAATGGTTTTGTTTACCAAACAAGCTACAGGCTGTAATAAATTTGATTGCACTTCATAATCTCTGGCCAGATTTCTCTTAAAACATGAATAAAACCGAAAAATGCCGTGCTGGCCATTTTAAAAAAGTCTTGTATAGCCCCAGTAAAATGTGGCTGAAACTAAGGCTTTGTTTTTATATGTCTGTCTGTATTAAGCCCCATATTGTAAAGGAGTTTAGCTTTTAGTGGCCACCATCAAGCCAAAAGGACTTCAAAGGGGTCTGTCTTGTATATGGCACCATAAAACACTTTCATTAATGGCTTAGATTATGAAATAAGAAGAAAACTATTAACTTTGCACTTCTTAAAATCAAGCCAGAGAGGGCTGGGAGCACTTTTTGAGAAGAGCAAGGGAATTCAAACTAATTTTTACAAATTGAAGTGATGACTTGAAATAAAAGGGACACCATTTAGTTGTGGCAAAGTGCTCTCCCTACTCATCCAGCTCTACCTGAGCAGAGGAAGGTCCAGGTTGGACCAACGTGCCTGGTTTGGGCATCACTCCAAAGCGGTGAGAGCCAGCTGGAGACTGAGGAACACGAAGGTTCACAGGTCTAGAAAGTATCAATTAGACGTGAAGCTCAAAAGAAGCACATTTATCCTTTTAAAGAAAAGAGTTCTTCAGGTTCACATGATAATGGTCTTCAAATACATACAACCCAACCTCAAGGGTTGTATGTATTTGTATTTCAAGTCTACTACAGGCTACAGTGGGGAGATGTGAAATATTAGGAAAAACCTTCCCAGGAACCTCCTTCCCTAAAGACTTCAACAACAAATTAGGGAAAACCGGTCAGAAGTGGTTAGGTATATTTGAATCTGCCTGGATGATGATCTCTTTTGGTTGCTTCCAGCCCAAGGTTTAATGACCATACGGTTGAAATATGTGCTCTAAGTGTCACTGACTTCCGCAAAACTGCTGAGCGTTAAAACATATGATTAAATGTTCTGTTAAGTTGGAGCTAAAAACTGAGACTCTCCTTAATCTGCCTAGTGCCTGCTGCCTTCAGGATGTCCCAAGCCATATGTTACCCACAGGAGTGCAGAAGGCACAGCTCCCTCCAAGCTCGCGTACATGCAGGGACGGTGGGTAGGTCTATAGGTTTTCACTGACCTATTCTGAGAAGCGAACAAAGACGTGGCTGAAACAAAGTCTCAATCAAGCTTACAACGGGGTGTGGAGAAAATATATTGGTTTTGCAATTTTATAACAACAGGACTGATTTAAAATCTTCTCCTTCCCCCGTCGCTGAGTGATTGCTGGAAGCGATAACTGCGTAAATCAATATAACAAAAAGGCATGTGTTCAGGCACGGACCTAATTTTTAGTCAACCTGTGCTCAGCCATCACCTACATGAACCGATTTCACAGCAAGAATGACTTTAATCTTGTATGTTCAGATACTCCAATACATTTATTTCAGAGCTGTCTAAAATAATCTTGATTTAAATCCAAAATAACTGACCTAGGGCAGATGATTAGAAACACAGGACTTAAATTAAAAGGAAACTAAAGAACAGAGACAAGAGCAATAAAGTTCCGGAGAAATGATTTATGATGGCTGAGGACACCTGACCTACATCCCTGTCCTCTGCAAAGTGGGACACGAACCTGAGATGACATTCCCTATTTCAACGTATTATTGAGGGACCTGGATCCCAACACAGAAGATGCTCAACTGACATACTGCTGAGAAGCTGAGCTGCAAAAAAATAGCGGATGCATCTGTTAATCCGTGCTATTAAAAAACAAGAAGTCCGCTCCTACTGTTTTCTTTCTGCCCTGCTAAGAGAGGTGTTCATCAGCTGGGCCAGTCGTGTCCCGGAGCAGCTTGTACCTACTTGGCAACCCTCCGAAACGTGGGAGGGTTGTCCTAGGAATGTGGCACCGGCCGGCCCTGGGCAGACTGTGGTCTCTCCAGCCCGCCTGTTTGCTTTTCAAACATCGAGGATCACACAGGTCCTGCTGTAAGTGAACAAAAGCCTTTATTTGCTCTTGTTCCAGCAGCAGAGTTGATCCCCGTCTAAAATAGCACAGCCACTGCTCAGCTGGTTTCTCCCCTCGAGAGAAGTCTGCATAAAAGTTGATTACAAAGTCGGGTTGGGGATGAAGAAGAAGAGCATCCGTGAGGACAAGGCATTTTGCAAGAGGCATCAGTTAGCCATTGAAAAACCGAGCAAACGACTTACAACACCAATGCAAATCTGTTGGAAACGTCTCTTGATAGGAAAAAAAAAAACACTACCTAGAAAAGAAAGTCAAAAAGATATTTCCACGTGTAATCTCCATAGAATTGAAAAGAATTTAAATTTTAGGCTGTCTCGCCTAAAAGCCATGTACTTGTGTATGAAGGCATTGAAGGGGTGACCTCTCCAAACAGCCAGCATTCACAGAGGCGTCTGGAAAATCGGCGTATATTGATACAAACCACATCTGGAAATTAAAATGCAGATCAATGGGAGCGTTATTCCTCTTGGCCAGCAAGACCCAGACTAAGCCCTAGACATTCCAGTTTCCAACCAGACACCACCAGTTGCCCTCTTGAAGGGTACGGTGATGCCCTGGGGGAGCTTGTCCACAGCAGCCGAGGTTAAGCTATAAAAATCCTCTTCCTTGCAACGTACTTTATTTATTTGATCACTTTTACTCTTGGAAAGTGCAAAACCATGAAAGTTTTTCAGGAACAAATTCTAACGCTGCTGTGCACTAGCAGGCTACCGTTACACACTCGGGCAATAAGAGTTAATTCCTCTGATACATTTTGTGTTAGTTAATTTTTCAGCCTTAAATTATAAAACATATTTTTTGTGGAGAAGATAGAAGCAAGAGGTAGCAATTCTAGGCTCAGTTTTGACAAAAAGAGTATTTTCTTGTTTTAGTAACAAAATTTCCCTCAGTGGTAAAGAAAAATAATAAAATCTGGAGTGTCAAGCTAACCTTTTAAATATCTTTTATCCTTCTGCGTGCAATTCAGTATTAGTTAAGAACTACAGAAAATGACTTTAACCAGTATTTTCCTGCTTAGGAGAGGGGCACCTAGCCCTGAAGAAAACCCTATGAGACAATGGAAACGTTTTTCCCGTCAGTAGCCTCTGGTAGGCTGTGTAGGTGGCCACAGGGCTTCTTGGAGGCTTCTGAGATTTGGACAATTCCTAAGAATTAAGTATTTCTACCTGATTCTGATCTGGTACATTGAAGTGACAAGAACACGTCGACTCCTGCTCTTCCTCACACCTTGCCAAGTGTCACGCATTGCTAAGACTTAGGTTTTGTCAACACCTTAAAGCTTCCGAATTAATTCTGTGAGCAGCCAAGAGGTAGAGGACTGGCCCATGGCCATCAGTAATAGTCCAATCTGTTTTCATATCTGTGTGGTCTGAGCGTCCCATAAGCAACCTTGACTTGATTTGAAGACAAACTCATGCACCTTCCCAGGAACATCTTGAGGTTTTCAAACATCTTGACAGCATGCGTCAAAAAAGTCTTAAAACCGCAAACAAACCTCCCAAACTCCTTCACAAGATTCAAACAAGCCCCAAACTGGTGGGTCCCTCACTACAGGTCACCTCAGGTGGAGAAGCCAGCGATGATGTTAATTTAGGAGACAAATCTCCCGAGCTTTATGCTGTTGACAACAGAGAGGGAAGGGCCTTCAAAAGGGAGGTGGAGCGCAACCCGAATTAAACTCCTGCTCCAAAGCATCCTCAGCAGCAGATAACTACAGAAGGAGCGGGGAAAGGACAGCCCTCCCAGGCTACGGGTGAGCTCTCGTGACTCTCTTCCAAAACAACAGTTGCCAATATCAAATAAATAATAAAGCCAAACCCAAAACCCAGGAAGGGACTAGCATTCTCACGGACATGCTCTCCTCTGCACAATTTTACATACACCCAAACAGGAAAAGTCAGAAATAAATCACATGGAAGAGCGAGTGGCACTTTTAACACAGAATTGACCCCTTACGTCACAAATAATCATCGAAACACTTCCTTTTGCTGGTTTTCCAATTCCCAACATTACGGGTGCGTTTGGCTCCCGTAGGGTTATGGAGCAGGGATTTCCCCGAAGTTTCGTGACGGCAGCAGTAACCCTGTTCCCTTTCCTGCCCCTAACTTACAGAGTTCCTAACATACTGTACTAGTGTCCGGTATCAGAAGCTGCTTCGTGGTCAGCACCGTGATGCAAACTAAGCTCCCTCTTTCTATTATAAGTTTTTATATTTACGTGATATTACAAACGGGTCACGCGATGGCTGCCGTTTCAGTCTCCTCCTGCTCAGGCTTTGTTTTAATAAAGACTGTAGAGCTTTAAATCCAAACAGAGCAAAACGCAAGCTCAGATTTTGTCCCTTCTCTAAAATTCTGCAAAAAACAAGTAGTTTTCTGCAAAGTGTTGTCATAGTTCAGACACTGAATGTACAGCTTTCATGATAACCAAATAGAACTATCTCTAGACCCGAATCAGAAATTCCTTAGAGAAGACACCAGACCGTTACTCCAGTTTTGGTTAAGTAAGATTTTTACGTTGCTCTTTCAATCTTAGCACTCAACAGCTACACAATTTTCAGGTTGTTTTTAAAAGGCAATCAATGCCACAAACCTAGGACCCCTTGGAGAGGAAGACGCGTGCTCCTCTCTCAACCTAGTACTTAAATTCTTCTTGGTTACTGCAAAACTTTTATACGCACATTTTTATTTACTGGGAAATGTAATTTAGCTTTCTTCAACCATTAGAAAATATATAATCCCATCACATAATTTCTGTTCCAGTTATTTGGGTGTAATAACAAAGAAAAATTAAAAGACTCGTAACACAGTACTTATTCCAGGATATCACACAAACTTCAAAGAAGAAAAGGTTACCTACCAGCTCAACTCGTCCAAACCCTCCGACTCCAAGGGTGTCTACGATGTTGAAATCAGACAGTTTCAGGTTGGCGAAGAAGGCAGCTTCGGCTTCATATCTGGATTTTTTTATGCGAAAAAACGGAAATTTCTTAGAGGTGCAAACATGAGTACTGCGCAATACCGTACCCGAATGGCATGAGCGTGGAACAGCCTTTACCTGCTTAATTTCCATCTTATCTCTTACAGTTTGCTTTTATTCACACTCATCGTTTTGCTGGTCCCAATTATAGCATTGCTCCGATGTGCACAGTTTTCCAAGTGAGAAAAGCAAACGTACCTACTGCATGCCTACAATGCAAATGTCTGGTACTGCAATTCAGCTCCAGCTACCCAGCAAATGCTACATTTTGACATTTTCTATCGATCTTCTTGTGGGTGGGGTTTTTTTTTGGTGTCTTTAAGTATTTTTGGCAGATAAAGTCTCTCATAGGAGTTTCTCTTATCCACAGGCTGGCAGTAGTTTCTATAGATGTTTATTGGAAGTGGCAAGATCATTAAGGTCCCTGGAGAGAAATCACAGCCAGGTTTTATGAAATCAGATCCGATAAGCTGCGGGCTGGTGTGCAAATGCCTGAAATGAATGACTTCAGTCACATATCAACATTCCTAGAAGAATATCTTCACTTCTTTTCTTCCTATAAACTCACTTGGAGAAGACGTCCCACCCAGAAGGTCCCAAAATCCAGATGCTCCCTCTTTAGCCCATGTCCAACTGGCTTGCAACACAAGTTCACCAAGCCCTTGACTAAGGAAGCATGCAAATCAAACACATGCAAGCCTGCCAAAATAAGCTTCCCATGACTATCCTCATGAATATGATTCCTCTAAAATAGCTCCTTGCCAAGGTTTACGGTATTTTTAGAAAGGCTCAGAGGGGAAATGGATGAACAGGATCCACCCACTCAATAAAGTTTGACATTCAGCTGCTGGGGACGTCCTCATGCGCGTACAACCTTTGGCCGCTGGTGACACAGACTTGTATGGGAAAAGAGCGTTGACGGGATTATGGAGAGAGGCATGGAGGGTATAAAGGGGGAGCTGGCTTCGTTTTCAGTGCCTAATTTTAGCCATAATATCTTGCAATTAACAGATAGACCATAATCCCCTATTTCACCTGGATGCTTCATTTGTGCACGGTAATGCTAGCATAAAGATAAAACACCACAGTGTTAGCCACGATCATATATATATGCCTCCATCTGTCTATCTTTTAAATGTACCTTGTCCGTCACGCCTGTCTCTAATTCAGTAATGGGATGGAATTGATTTACTGACCTATTCCCTTCAAACCACCTTCTTTAGTCTATTTAAAACTGCAAGGACATTGGGGGACAAAGAGCAAAAAGAAGATTTTTTAAGTTAAAAGGGAAAAATAAAAAGAGGTGCCATGAAATGTGAAAGGTCACATCATCGAGCCCCAAATCCCATGCAATAAAGCGCAATTTTATCTCGGGAGTGCCGTCGACAAATTACTTAAGCTCCGCTTTATTATTTATACTGTCACCAGATCCTCTCGGTGACCTTGCTCCTGTGGCCACAGCAGCCTGATGCATCCGACTTTGGAAACCAATCAGTACCGAGCCTGCTTTGAACTTGGGATAACCTTGTGTGACACAGCTGCTTATCGATTGCTTTATACTCATCATGAGGTGCATACTAAACCTGTCACTAAAAAAACCTCTGCTAAATGAAAGACATATTTATATGTTCCCTCCTAGATCACAGCAGACACATCATTTTAGGGGTGACAGAGCAATGAGATGAGTCTAATTTTCATGATGAATGTACAGACCAGATAAATACCCTTAATGATGTGCAACTGCTAGGAAGGTAAAATCCCAACATGGAATATTTCCTTTCAACAGTCAAACAAAGGATGCAAAACCTCAGGTCATGAAGCCCTGCATTGCCTTTGCCCAAGGCTTGGGAGCGGAAGGAAGCCATCTCGTGCTCCCAGGAAGGCAAGGGACCAGCTACCCCATCTTCTCCCCTGCGCAATCAGTGAGGATTTCTCAATGCTGAGCAAGCAGAGGATGAGAGATGCCAAACAGCAGTGTGTCAGAAGGGTTAGGGTCTCCAAAAACATATGGGACAGAGAGGGGAAATGTTTTTTCCCCCCTATAATACCTCTTATCCTGAAAGACAGCCAAATCCTACAAAAACGACGTACAGTTCACATCATGTGACATCAGAGGACAAAAACTAGGTAAGACATGGCACAGTGCTGGCAAGGCAAGCAGGACGCTAGTCCTAGCCCCCGCAAATTCCACCACTTCTCCCACAAATCCCTCAGTTCAATGGGAGACGGGATCTTCCGCTCCAGCCCCAACTTCTTCATCATTTTGTGTGTTGAGTTGCAGAAGCCGAAAGCTCTGCTGATGGCTTTTAAAGTAAAAAAAAAAAAAGTTCATTTATTATTTTGCTTAAAAAATGTACTTGAAGCGATACTGTGATTTGAAATCACTTGGCTATTCCTCTTTGACAGACTGCTTATGTGTAGTTGGTACACACAAGTGCAATGAAGGATGTAAAACAAACCAGATGCAGTTTTCTAGAAACCGTGCAAGAGGCATCCAAAACCCAAAAGAAATTCCCAAAGAATATAGTGAAACCAAAACACGGGTAAAATCAATCAAGCAAGCTCTTCTCATGCTTAGTACCAACAGTCACATCTGAATTCTGTTTTATTCCCAGCTACAAAGGTCAAAGTCCACTTTCAAATCAAATTCCCATAAACTAACAGGAGTTACGCACTTCAGCCCTGCAAAGCTTAAGAATAAATCTCTTCAGTCACTTAGACAAAAATACCAAAATGCAAATATTCCCAAGCCCTCTCCTCAATCAGAAATCGGGGTATAATCCTCATCCTGAAATTCAGAATGTGAATTTAATTTCTGTCCTCCAGCTTCCTCAATTTGAGCGTGCTGCTCCCTAAACAGAAACTCCCAAGGTTTTGCAGCGTATGCTCTTCGTTCGGAAAAATTATAGTGAAAAACGTACGTGATGTCTTATTTTATCACCTCCAAAAGAAAAGAGACCTTTTCAAGGCATTGAGAGGGCAGTGCAAAGAAATACAGAAGAAGTTTAAAAATTAATATTGGTGTGTCTGTAAGAAAACTTTCAGCTCTGGACCAGGTTGAAGAAATCTGCTACGCTTACATACCGGGGAGGATGCTTGGGATATTCCCTGGGAATATAACAGAGATGGGATGAATGGTAGAGACCATTGGACCACACTTGTGCAAGATGATGTGGAAATAACTCAGCACTCCGTGAAAAAATACATGTGTGCTAGGTCAGGGCGTATTTCTTTTGGGTACCACTTTGCAGATGCCACTGCCTCTTCCCATCTGGTACTTCGTAGTCTAATGAGAAAGGCAGTTATATTCCAAATATGCAGCCGTACGCCGCTGCTCTGAGACTTTTCAAACAAGAAAATGATTTTTTTGACCTCTGGAAGAGTTGGTGATATAAGTTCCTAAATTAATAGATAAGAGGTGTATTGGGAAGACATCTCGGGCAAGCTCAGAGCCACAAATGTTGATCAGCATCACATCCACGTTCCGGGCCATTCTGGAGCTGCACAGATGCAAGGCTCAAACTTTCTATGCTGAGATTTCTAGGGTTGTCTGACTCTAGTCGAATTAGACTTAATTAAGAAAGAGTCCTTCTGTGGATACTGTGGTAATTGTGCTTCTTGCCCCAGCTACGACAGGCCAAAATGCCTAGAAAATCATAGCTGGAAGTGCCCAAGAAGAAAAGATACAGAGGACATGTGATTCAAATAGGGAGAAACAACAAAAAGCCTGTTCTTTAATAAAAAGCTTTTAAAGTTAAGGCTGAGATTTTCACAGGAGCTTGTGGGAGGCCAGGTATCAACTCCCAATGCACTCTTAATGGGACTTTTTCGCTGACTGAAACCGTGTTTTGACACCTGCCCTACCAACCCAACCCTGTCAGAGCTTACTGTCCTCTCCTGTGGCTAACAGGAGAGGTATCTTCTCCATAGGGGATGTCAGAAAACAGCACAGAGGAGGAGATGTTCAGATCTAGGTCAAACACGAGCATCCTGCAGAATCTCCCAAAGCTCTTCTCCAAGGTCTCCTCCAAATCTGAATGACAGATTCACTCAAACGAATGCCTTTCTGTAATGAACTTGCCCTAATGAGCATCAGTGCCCTCCTATGGAAGAACTGGGGCTTGGGATCACCACTTTTTTCTCTCCCTCCAAATAAAATACATACTCCTAAGGAGTTGCTAATGAAAATGCCTTGATTTGGCCCCCTCTTCAGCACGGACAGGCATCACATGCAAGAAACCAGAGCAATCAGGGGGACGAGGAGTAAATACCATCGTCTACATGTCCCGTCACTTTGAAACGGCAGCACAGCAGCCACAGCCCAAGCATTTGGGCAATGCCTGTTATGCAGAACGGGAGAGGAAAAGATGTGGTTTCTTGCACTGCTGGAGGTTTC
Organism: Cariama cristata; assembly: GCF_000690535.1. NCBI lineage: Eukaryota > Metazoa > Chordata > Aves > Cariamiformes > Cariamidae > Cariama > Cariama cristata. The sequence goes on from NW_009630596.1 coordinate 13,688, forward strand.
TAACCATTTAAATGACTGAGTGCCTCCTAGGACGATGATGACTCTGAAACACATTTCAAGCTTTTCCTTCCAAAAGTACAAATCCAAAGGGGGAAAAAAAAAAAATCACCTTACCTAGGCAGCTAAAAAGGACAAATGAGAAAATGTGAGGAGCAAAGGTTTGCAATCACCCAACTGCTCAGCTTTACTAAACTAGCTCACGATTCCTATCACATGAGCTAAATGTGTTGGGAAACATTAGACATCTGTTACCAAACTGTCATCTTGATAGAAAACTTGGCTTCCTTCCACCTGCACGCTGCCAACTAGATGTAACTTGCAACCAAATGGGAACCAACCACCAATTCCCTGATAAGAGCGACCGTAACCATTTTGGGTGGATAAAACCAGAATTTCAGAGCCTTCCTCAGTGATAGACACCAGCTCCTTTAACTGCTATTTTGTCAGCCTTATATTCAGTTTTGTCAGCTGGCCTGATCACTATACCACCCATCATTGAGGTAATGCACTTCTGCAGATAGAAACAGTGAATGTCTGCAAGGACTAGAATAACTTCAGTTGCAATACTTGGATGGTGACGATCAGATCCAGACGGCAAGAGAGACGTGAAATGAGCCTAAGTGCCATAGGTGGGGTGGGGGAAAAAATACATCAGAAAAGGAAACCATATTTCTGTATCCACTAAACAACGGAGTCCATCTCTTTATGGTTCTTAAGGTATAGCTGATTTCTTTTTAGCATGCTGCTTCAACTGATGCAGTACTTTAAAAAACTGAGTTTGTGACAAATGAAAGCAAAAATCCCCTCAAATCTTCAATTTGGTGACTATTTTTTTCTATACATCTCAACATACTTATTTCAGCCCTGGTGAAATAACCCAACTGGGTCTAGGCTACTCACGGCACCTTGCTGCCGTTTGCCTGCCTGGTACCCTGAAGTCACGGCACGCTTCTTGGATGGGATTCATGCTATTGAGTTAAGAGAGATGCAATTCCAAACGGGAATGAAAAGTGGCAGAGGGCATGGATCGAATTCATGTAACGAGGAGGCTTCGTTATCTGCAAGCAATGCAAGGAAGAGCAGATGCAGCAAATGGTGGTAGGGCTCCCATGCCTTCCCTTCCGCGCTGGCCAGCCCTCTTCCCCGCCTGCTCAAATGACTCCGAAAAGCTCAGCTTCACGTGTTTCTGAGTGATTTTGGACAAGGAGAAATCTATGAATGGTCATATGGGTGAAAGTGAAACAAAAAGCACCTCGGGCCATGTCCATACGAGATCCTTACCTTCAACTACGCCCTGTTTGAGTAGGGCTCAGAAGATTTAGCCACATTCAGGCAACAGACAGAAGCATGGCACAGCGACAGTGTATTTTACACAAACAGCAAGATCCAGAGCCTGGGAATGCCTGAAAGCAAATTCTTGAGAGGCATTGAGAGCAAATCCGTATTTCTTTATGGTGCGCTGCCACTCATCCTCTCAGAGGTCCCACCCCGCATGCAAAACCCTTCTTATCTAGCATTCCCTCTAGATATCAATCCATTTGGGTCAGTAAACTTTGGGGGGGGAGACATCCCTTGAAGAAAAAACCAAAAAACAGTCAAGGGTATGAACCCCAAACCCTGTTGGGGAAGATCGTAACATGCTCATCAGACTTCTGGTGAAGAGCAAGGTGAAGAGCATTCTCAGGTCTCCATGGACTTGTATGAGCTGAAAGGGAGATGCTAACCCCAAAATTACACTCAGAGCAGGCAGTGTAGCAAAGAATAACTATTTCCTAAATGCCGTCCCTCTGTATGGGAAATGCCTATGTTTTGTGTTTCTTCCTCCAGGTACCAGATGTTCATCTCTCTCATGACGCACAAATGCACCTTTTAACTTGCAAATGTCCCTTTCAGATAAACGCTGGCATCGGTAAGAACAAAAATATCAAGAAAAACACCAGCTCTTTACATATTTTACTGTCACTCGCGTAACGTTACAGAAAAGCTGAATTAATTTCAAGCTGTCACATTATTGCAATTTATTAGCTTGTTCACAAATACAGGATCACAAAATTATTCCAGGACATCTCCATTGGCAGTGAAAGCAGGAAAATGCCAATCAAAGACAGCAAGCTGTTGGACAAAAGTACTGGCACAAGATGACTGTGATGTCTCCCATCGGCAGTAAGGTCGCCGTTGCCCACCCGGCCCTGAGTTGTATTAATCAGGGAGCCCTGACAAGCCACTGCCCTAAATCCAAATGGGATTTTCTGCCCTTTCATAGAGACAATGGACTGATGGCATGTTAGGGTGCCCATAAGTAATTTCTGCCTGGTATTTGCTATTCTAACGCTAACCCATTCCTGGGAGGGATGGGTGCTATGGTGTTACCCACAGATCTTGACTTGTTTGAGAGGATTTACTTGAGGACGAGGATTTGTTGCCCTGCACCAAGGAAGACCAAGGAGGAGAACATCAAACTCATCTTCTACTCTTCCATTTTTTCTAACTGCAAATAACACTGAAAAAGTAAAAGGTGTACATTGATCTATCTACATGTATCTGTAGATAGACAGCCACAGGAAGAAAGTATGGTAACTAATAACCCAGTTTTTCCTTAGTTCAGGTCTCCTTCTTCCAGGCCATCCTTCTGAGGTCAGCAGTGCAGTGGCTTTAACTCCCGATTTAGCTGCTACCACTTCCTTCTACGTCTTACACCTTCGACTGAAAATCCAAATCAAGAGAGATTTCATTTGGATTTTTAAAAGCAATGTGCTAGTGGCGACGATGCAATTGAAAGCTACGGCTGCACGGACCATTGCATCGAAAAGAAAGGCTGACTTTCTTTTCAAGTTCATGTTATCGGGGCTGGGAACTTCTCTAGGACCCACCAGCACTTGAACTCGCAGCGTACTTGCCTGTAATGACTTTCACATCAGGAGAAATAGCATACCTCCTGGTTTAGATTTTCTTATAGAAAGTGAACATTTGAGTGGCAGCTAAAACAGACATTAAAGCTATGGCACCTCTAACTTCCACTGGAAGGGGAAGGAGATCTGAAATTAAAAACATACAGTTAAAAAACTAACACAGAAATTATTTCACTCCCCTATTTTAAAAGCACGTTACTCTTCAATTAGAACTCAGCAAGGTGAACACGATATTATGCTTTCTAATACGCTGTGCTCATCATAAGTTGTTTCGGTAGTCAAGCAAATAGAAGATTTGTTTGAATTATGGGGCTTTGAAAACTTGCACGATTTCACCGAGAAATGTAATTGCATGCACTCAAATACAGTCAGTTAAAACAGCTCAGAAAGACCTTCTCATCATCCAGGCTCTTTAAAAAGTCTTAACTTCAAAGCTAATATTGTTGAACTCTTAAACGTGCCAAGAGACTGGTAATCCCTTATTAAACAACTTACGCCTATTGGGTTCAGTACCTCCCATCCAGCAACAGTATGAGCACTGCAGTGGGACCTTATCTGAGCAAAGGATGTGCAAGGAGCGCCTTTATTAGCAAAAAAAACCCCTAAAATCCAAATTTCACCTGTTTTTCAGGTGTTTGCTATAGGATCCTCTCCTCTTGTAACATGGGGAAATGCATCGCTCCCTTTAAAACGCGCGACTGCTCCCATGTATCTAAGTTCACCATCAAACTGCTCAGAAAAAACAATCCTCCATTCTCCAATTCAAGCAGATATAAGGGTTTTGTGTAAATGTGGGTGTACCCTGAATGCCTGCACCCCGTTATTAAACATCCATAGATTGCTCATGTGCCAGAAACAACCCCAAATTTTGGTGGAAGAACCAAACAAACTGGGATATAAAATGCCAGCTGACCGGGGCGTGATAATGCCATACATGTATGAAGCAGAGTGTTTTCAATAGAGTGCAAGGTTATCAAGATGGTTTTTGGAGAACAGGGTCCCTGGTTTTCACTGAAAGTCAAAGGGAGGTCCTCAGTGAAATGCGTATTTTATTTTCTAGATTTACGTGTTTCGCCTTTGACTTCTAACGAAACAGCCTGATGCTTCCAGCAGGACCCTCCCTCTCAGGGTCCTGCTTTGGGCAGTCCTGGTTTCAGCTTCGGTGAAAATAACATTTCCGTTTTTGTAATACGCCTAATGCCGAGATCGTCTTGAAATAGTTCAAACAAGATACTCTACAGAATAGACTGACTTACAAAACCAAGACTTGAATCAATTTTAATTAAAAGGCGCGGAGGAAGGATGTGGAGTATTCCTTCCTTTGGTGGTGTTTCCTGTTCTGTACAGTATTAAAAGATATTGCTGAAGGAGGAGGTTTGTTTCTTCTCCAACACCCTTTTTCTTTTCTTTTTTTTCGGTCCTTTTTCTAACTCTGGATGTTGCTAGCTGGAGACCAAAGAAACTGCCCCATTGCCATTGTATTGCATCTCTCTCTTGGCTCAGCAGCGAGGGACTGAACCCCAAACAGTTGCCGCCAGCACTATTGTACCTGGTGTGCTGGGTTAACCTGGGTGGGAAACTCATTGGTGACAGCGGAAAAATAAAACATGAGTAACTTTTTCTGACTCCAAGACAGGCAGCAATAGCACAACCTGAAATTCCAGGCTTAACAACATTCTGTGGAAAAGCAAATGATTTTTCACGGCATCTCAAACGCTGCACTCGGACCTTGACATCTTAATTTCATTTCAATGAAAATAACATCAAATATGAAATGAAAGATCACTTTAAAATGTGATCAACATATTTTTTTTTCCAAATAAATTAATGTTCAAATCACGTATTTCTGTAAAGCATTTCCTCAGCAATTCAGCATTTTCATTACAAAAATCCCTACCAGTTTTCCTTGGGCAATGGGTATCGTCACAGTTTCTGGGTGGAAGAAATACTGGTTTACCACCCTCCCTCTACACATACCCCAATATCATCATGTTTTGATGCCAGCAGGCATGCGGTACTGGGGTTTTTTTTGAGTTTTAATGTGAGTTTTTTTAGGGTTATTCAGTTGAAATATTACACCCACTAGATAAAAGGTAGCTATTATATGCTTTAGCTCACTATAGTCCATTGAGAGTTTTATGTCCTGGCCACCCCATCCCTATTTCCAAGAAAGCCGTCGGGGTTTTCTAGGGTGTTTCTTTTTTTTTTTTTTTTTTTTCCCCCCCTACAGCTGTACTCATTACAACAGAAGCTCAGGGTAAGGATCAAATTGCAAAGAAACATCTATCATGCTCTCGGACACATGTATCGCAAAGAGAAAGCTCTTCTGCCCGGCTGATGGCAATAAACTGAGCACGCAATGCATTTCAGTTGGCTTTTTTCTCTCTGCTATGCCAGCACCCTGCAGTATTATGCCTTAACGGCCTTCTTCACGCGCTTCCCTCCTCAAATCCTAATGCTAATACGAATAAGCAACCTTTCGGGGTAAAATATTAGATTTATGTCGTTGGGTTGCTGCACAACATCTAACATCCCACTGCAGGCCAACATGGCTGGAGTCAAATGCAGTTCATTGAAAGACTGCCAGGGACTTTTTGCCTATAGCATATTCATTCCTATATAACTCTTCCTAAATTACGGGTCACTAACGAGTTAAAATTTGGGTTTAAAACCCCAGATTCACCAGCTGAATCAGCTATAGTTTGGGTATACTCGGCAATACTGAATTCTATTGTAGCACTCTCATCCTAACTTTTAAAGTAATACAAAGACAGTGAAAAAGAAACCTCCCATCGTTACGCTAATTGCCCTTGAACCATTTAGAAGGAAAAAAAGTATTGTGATAAGGAAGGAGACAATTCACTAACTTCCCTCTATTCTCCTCATTAGCTCTGAATTTAACGGCTGGGATCTCTAGACAAGAAAATATATTTGGAAGATAAGGCATCAAGGGTTTTTCCTTTCACCTTTCTGATTGAGTTCAGAGGAAATACCTACAGATTCCTTTTTTTTTTTCCTTTGGAAAACACCAAGGAAAATTTGTGCTTATGAGAAGTACTCAGGAAAAAAGCATTACACATTAAAACTCCAAATGACCTCTGTAAGGTCAATAAATCCCAGCTACCAAATCTGGTTCAAAGGTGCCAACTCCGCACCACTGAAGAACACCAAAGTTATTTTAAGGTAACTTTTTGGGAGACATTAGGGAAGAGCCACTGCCATGTTACAACCTTGGGAAGCGAGATGTGATCTCAAGGAAAATTCAGTCTAACTATGGCTTGAAATTGCTCAAATCACAGTTAGTTCTGCTTGTTGTTCTTCAACTTTACAAAATCCCACCATCTAATTGCAAACTGCTAATTAGACCCCCTGAACCCCAAATCGGCTCATCGAAGCACGTAAACACTAAACGGCCCTTTTGCCTCCAGCCTTAATGCAGGACTGTGTTGCTTGCATAAGTAAAGGCTCACCATGGCAACCGCAATGCTTAGATTAAAAAGACCTGGTTGCAGTTTTCTTCTCTTAGATTTTTTCAAAGGATGTGGAGAACCGATCGATATATCGCTGATGTTAGACATACTTATTTGTCCAACTCGCTGTGGTCGCTACCTATTGCACATCTGTCCAAGTCCCTTGGGTTTCAGACAACAGCGTGCCGCTATGTTTTGCTCTCGTTTCTTTTTTCAAATGGCCCTAATCCTCTAGGAAAAAACTACTTGCAAGATGATTTCCAGCTTGATGGCTGCTAAGTAGAGGTCTACCTCGAGTGAACCTGTGTCTTTTCTCCAAGGGCTGCCCAGAGACATTTCTGCAATGTTTCCTGCAGCCTCTTCCAAATTCTCGAGTAGACCCATGTGTGATAGATCTGGAGATGTTGCTGCAGCAGAAGGATGAATAACATTCTCTTAATCCAGTGGCTCCCCCACAATGCCCACAGATCATCAGCGAGAGCTACTAATTACACTGGGGTTGCCGGGTTAAACCTCCCAAAGCGTTACTGCAAAACCCTCACGCTTTTATTCCTTTGGTCAACGTTGGAGCGCTCCAGCCATGCCAGCACTGCTACTGGAAGTTGTTGCACCTGGCATGTTGCACCCTAATTTACTTGGAAAAAAAAAGGTGACGTATAAGGGGAAGGTGGGGAGGAGGGGAATATTATAAAATCCTACCGAAAAAGTGGGAGCAGGCAGGAAGCACATTTTTCCTTACAAAGCAAGTACGTGTGCACACAAAGGGAGTTTTTTTGCTCCGCTTGTTTATTCTGGCAGACAGATGAAACTGTGGGAAGAGATCAGTGAAACTGGGTTCCACATAACCAACCCCATCCTGGTATCACCCTGTGTCAAACCCGCTTTTAATTTGACTTATCTGCTAAGATTTTGCTTTCTTCTGTATGTATCACTTTCTAAAGCAAAATGTACATCTTGGGCCGTGCAGGTCCTTTTGGCTCCACGTGGGAGAGACTCTGCAGAGGCAGAAAGTTTCCCCTGGAGCTTAACAACTCTACGCAAATAACGAAGGCCAGTATCTGCCAAAAGTCAAGAAAAAGCATCAAAACGAAGGGCCAATTTAAAGACAACCCAGAGAAACAGAAAAACCAAAGTAACAGTGCATGCACTGTCCCACAAACATCTAAGAAAGGTTTAAGAAAGAGGAACAAAAGAACCAGAAGGTCTAGCTCTCAACAAGGCTATGGCAAGACAAGCATATAGGAGGCATGAAATGACCATCGCTGGGATGACAATAGCAGCCACAGAAGATGCTGGAAACATGAAGCCTACACCAAGTACTCTGTCCTAACTAAAGAGTGATTTGTTGTGTTAAATCAGGTTAACAAGTCAAATTATCACGTCACGCAGATCATCTGTAGATGGAAATTCTAGTCTAAACAGGGAAGGAGAGTATTAGGATGAGATTACTGACCACCCATCAGATGGGCAAGAGTGGCTGTGATCTGCTCAAGGAGCTCCCACAAGACCTCAGCAAAGACAAGGCAACCAGCACGAGTGCATAACAAACTCTAGACATACTATCTGTCAAGCCTCAATTTTTAGGCACAATTAATGATTATTTTAGGAGAGAGCTAATCAGGTGGCCCAAGAACAGAGAAAACTTGTGACTTGGTGCCGAACGATACGCGAGACTCATTTCAAAGTACTGCTGTTGAAGAACCTCCCTGTAACAGAAACCATAAAATCACAGAATCATAGAACGGTTTGGGTTGGAAGGGACCTTAAAGATCATCCAGTTCCAACCTCCATGGCTGGAGGTCTGAAAAGAGGTTTAAAATAAAAGCACCACTCTTGCACTTAAAAATTCAAAAAAGGAATTCAAAGAGTAGCTGAAAGAGTTGATTAGGAGAATTAAATCTTAGCAGCACGTAGGTATCTGGAAGCATAGAGCAAACACACCATCTATCAAATGTGAACCTAAGATAGGTCAAAAGGAAGTTCATGTGGCTGAACAGCAGCATGAGACAGTACATTAAAAGCAAGAAGGCATCCTTCAAATATGAAGTGGTTTCAAACAAATCAATGAAGAAAAAAGAAAAAAAGACTCAAACCATGTCCAGTTGAAAGGAAAAACACCATAAGGCAGGAGAAAAAAAAAAAAGCAAGTAATAACTTCAGAAGGCTTAAAACCAAATAATAAATCCTTCTCAATCACAGTAGCAGCAAGGAGTCTGACGGTAGGTTGTAGGTTTTCCAGAGGTTCATGTTCTAGAAAGAGCACACTGAGCAGAACAAAGCCATGTAAGAAAAGCTCAGTGCACTTTTTACCCCGGAGTTCAACACGGAAGATCTTGGGAAGATCCTCCCACCGCAAACTTCCTTCCTAGGGGAATCACCAGAGTAACCGTCTGCCTCCAGCTTAAGCGTCAGCAGCGGACTCGAGTCGACCAAAGGAACGTTAACCCATCTCCAGGCCCAGCTGGTGTTCGCTCATGTTCTGCATGACCTCAAGGTGAACTCCTAACTGTGATTTGTAACCAGCTCTGCTCGCAGAGGGATGGAAGTGGCTTTTTGATGTGATCCAGAGCGCTGTACTCAACTAAGCCCAACATCCGTCCTAACAGAATGAGTTGACACATGGATAAATCTGACTCCTTTGGGGAAGAGCCAACATGCTTCACAAGACTACTGGAGTTCTTTGAAGGAGTCAACAGGCACATGGGCAGGAGAGATCTGGTCAATACAGTTGGCTTGGATTTCCAGAAGGCATTTGACAAGGTTTGAAAGGCTCTTAGAGAAATTAAGCTGCCATGAGATAAGAGGAAAGGTCTTTGCATTGATCAAAAAAGGTTAAAAATAGGAAACAGCAGATAGTAATACATGGCTGGTTTTCCTAATGGATGGAAGCCAACAGTGCTCAAATCTTTCCTGCTCAACATCTTTACAGACGATCTGTAAAAGGGGGGAATAAGTAAAATGACAACATTGGTCAAGGATATTAAATCACCAAACATAGCAAACAAAAGCCCAAGGTGAAAAATTGCACAAGGACTTAAAGATACCAAGGGACAAGATAATACATTCACTTGAAATCCTCTAGAAATGCAGCGATGAACATCTAGGAAAGAGAAATCCTGATGTTACACATGCAATAATGGGTTGATTTGTGCACCTTTACCCCCCTTGCATCCTCAAAACCTACAGAGTGGAACTGGAAAAGGTATCGAGAAGTGTGGTGGTAAGGAGCACAGGTCTGGACTGGTTTCTGTTGCACGAATGGCTGAGTTAGGGGCTTCTTCCTGGGAAAAAGGCAACTGAGGTAGGAGATGACAAAGGTCTAAACTTTGGGTGTGCCATGGAAAGCAGCTAAGCAGATTCAGGGGGAAAAAAAAACAAACCACCAATAGCTACTAAACATACTGACAGCACTTATATCCAAGAAGTCCTCGAGTTCCAAATCATTGGAGGCTGGTGGATCAGCAATCAATAAGCATCTCTTGCCTCTTATTCTCCTTCCTAGATACCTGCTGTTGGCCATGGTCAGAGACAGCGTACAGGGTTAGCTACCTCTTGATGCAGTGAAGCCACTCCTATCTTGGCACTTCCCATGTATCTGTATCTAACTAGAATAAATTGAGAAACTCAAGGCCCCTACTTGTAACGTACAGTAATTAAAAAAAACTAAAGAGTTGTGTTTCATGGTGCCTGGTGCCTGATCTGGAAGCCTGTTTGTGTTCTACATGATGAGAGATGAGCTGTTCAATTTTACAACTTGTCTTGACTAGATAAAAGGAAGTTTTTATCAGACATTTATTTAACACATGGCGGATAACATGAGGAAAAAGCATAGTTCTCACTTATTCACTGACGCTAATCCTAAACTCCCCACATGAGAAAACTACCAAGTGCTTTGTCAACATTTGATTATTATCATGTGCTAATTAGGGGGGGGGGGGGGGGAGGAACCAAACAAACCACCTTAACCCCCGAATTTTTCTACTGCAGATAACTCCTTGGCTTGAAAAGTGATGCAAGCAGTCTCATTTCGGGAATACAAGCAAGCTAGAAGGCTCAGAACGCCTTACCTCACAAGAGTTCAACAACTCATTTGCCTCTCTTCTAACGGAGGAAAATATTTCCTAACACACCTCCCAGGTGCTCAGCTCATTTTGGAGAAGGGCTCACGGCATCCCAGGAGCTGAACATGACTTGCTTGCATGGTTGAGCGCTCCTCAAAACACACCTTCAAGCCATGCTCTCATAGTAGAACACTGAAATGTCACTGACTACACATCATCTGCTTGGTTCAGTGCCCCAGATTTGGAAAATTTAATTGAGTAAAGGTAACGACGGGCGTACCAGCACATACGGGCACGTGAACCTAGAGAGGACCAAGGGGCTCTGCTGAGAAACACCAAGGGTAATTCAGGGGACATCGGATCAAAAGCAAGGAGTTTCCTGGAAGTTTCTTAGCATCCCTTTGCGGGCTCCCACCCGTTTTCCAGCCGAGACAACTTCTGAAAGGCACTTTCCCATACTTCCACTGGAGGGCAGGAATATTCCACATTTCCACAGGCGACCCTTCAGCTCATTGCCACACGCCCATATACTTCAAACAGCTTTAGCAAGGCCTTGCCAGCCGGAGACTTTCTTGTATATTTACAGACTTTAATTTGGTTTCCACCCTGCTTTTATGAGTAGCTTCATTTTTTCCAAACATCATCATTATTTTCATAAAACAACCACAAAATTCCCAGTTTACCCCTGCATCAATACCTCCCCTCCCAGTGCTCCTTTGCCTCTGCTCCCTGCATGTCCTGCAGCACTCCAAGGTCCCCATTTTCCCCACCTACCTTTCCCACAGGTAGCTCAAATATATTGGAAGTACGTACGTATGTGCTGACCAGTAGGTTAACGTCCTCACTGCTTCCCCAGGAGGCAATAAAAATATTTTTCAAGGCTTTCAGAGCTGATCTGGGGAGCTACGGCTTCTATCATCTGTATCTTTATTACTGAAAATATCATCAAGAGTAGAAAAAACCTGATATACTGTCTTCCATAAAGTGACATATTGGAGTTACTGAAGGGGTCACTTGCTTGACAGATATGCTTGGTTTCCAAATGGCATCTCAGAAGGTTCCCCAGCAAAGGCAATTAGACATGAAGCTGCCAGGAGACAAAAGGAAAGGTCTTCTCGTGGAGAAATAACTGCTTCAGAGAGTGGAGGTCCTGCAATCCTGTGGGGTGCTGTGCTGGGACCTGTGCTGTCTGATGGCTTTAAAATTCATATGGATAAAAGTTCAATAGCAGAGCACCAAGGTGTTCTGTTGACATTAAGCTATTCAGAGTAGCAGAAAAACCAGGGTGAACCATGAAGAGCTGCAGAAGGACCGTAGGAGATTCAGTGACTTGCCAATAAAGTGTCAGATGAAATGAAACAGAGATGAACTGATAGACATAGAAAAAATAACCCAAACTTCTAATGCCAAAAGACAAGCTCCAAGAGGATCGTTCCTCCTCAAGAGTTTATAACAGTCCCATGAAAGCATCAGCTCAGTGCTCAGGCATGGTCAAGAAGACAGACTGAATGTCAGAGATTACCAGGAACGGAGCAGAAACCAGCCTGCCTCTATACAAACCCACAGCACCCGGTACCTCCGTGTCCTTCTCGTCCACCCTGGTGCAGACAGAGCACTGCCGGGAAATACTCTGAGAAAGGCAACAGGTCCGGTCAAAGGGAAATGCCTCTACTTGAATAATGGCTGAGAAGGCTGCGACTCCCTGGCCTGAAAATTGTCCACAATTTGGCATCTGCAAGATTTATTTAATAAACGGAGACGCTACTTCACTAAAACCTGTTCTTTCTGAACTACCTAAACGTTTAATACCTAAATTTGAAATATCTAAATGCTTAATGGCAATGCTGAACATGGTCTGCTATGAGGACCTCTTCTCCACATTTAAGTACCGACATTTTAGACTAATTCTTTCACAATTGAAAATATAAGTGTCAAAATTTTCTTGCTATTTGCTATAATGACCTTACGTTAGCTCATTAAATGGGAAATAATTCTGCAGGTGAAGCTTCTTCCACTCTGCCTCCTTCTCTGCCAGTTACAGTTACATCTGAGGACTGAAGATGGGAGAGAGTAGGATGGGGTCAGCTCCAGTTCTCCCTTGTTTTTTTCTGACTTCTGGTTAATTCGCTTAATCTCTCCGTATCTGTTTCCTTATCTGTAAAATGAAGATAGACTAGGAGACTCATTCAAAACAGACCACCTGTGGGATGTCTGAGATCAGGTCAAAGGTCCATTTTGCTCAGCATCTCCTCTGCAGAACAGCCGTGGGGAAGCACATGGAGAAGCAGAGCAAGCACGTAGTGGTATTTCCTTGAATATTCTCGCAGCCTCTCGAGGCTTGATGGGTTTGCAGGAGCTATTGCAAAGGTGATACACGAAGGAGCAGAGTTCTGCACACTAAAACAATCCTGGTGGTCATGAAAGGCTCCATAACAATGGCTTTGGGACCAGGAAACATTGCTTAGCATCCTCCTTAGTCCATGAAGAGGAGGACTGTGGTAGTCTTTCTACTGTTGTAAGAAATCCAAGTGTTTTTTCATTAAAGTTAAGTATCTTTGCCGCACAAAGGGATGCCCAGAGCTGCTTTTTCCAACAGAAACCTAAGCAGTCACAAAGGGATGATCCCCTCTACTCCGTGATACGATACAAAGCCCAGATCTCAGCAAGGATTTCCTGCACCGCAACCGCTTCTCCAATATCACCCGGTGGTCAGTCTATACAGAAAAACTTTCCAAAAGTCCACGTCTGTTCTCAAAGAAGATCACGCACTTCCTCTAACGAGTAGATTTTTCTCCTCCCTCTTTCAGCATCTTTAATAAACAACAAAATTCTAACTGTTGCTTACCAAAAGGATGCAGGGACCCAATAACGCCTATTTTTGACTGTAATAAAATAGTACTTAACCAAAAGGGAAACAATGACTTCTGGGGAAGAACTATATAGCCAAACACATGGTTTGTGATAAAGATCATCTTCCTGCATTTCCCCTTCGCTAATGGCTACGCTGTCACTTGAAACTCCCAAAAGAGACTTAATGCCGCCTTCTTTTCCTGGAATTAGCAGCGGTGGTTTCAAATTAGCTTCCCTTTGCCTGAAAATGAATTAGAAAAGGTCTGAACTCAGCGACATGCCAAACGAGGGTAATTTGGTGAAATTTTACTGTCAAGCACTTTGGTGTCGAATGCTGCCGACTCCTGATTAATACCAGGCAATCCGGGGAGGGTCAGAACTCGTCTGTAAGTGATACATGGGGATTAGGAATGTCCACATCCAGCAGGGCTAAATAAAAATTGGCTTTTTAAACAGGCAGCAGTGTTTTATCTTATTACGGTATAAAAATACGTGTTTCATTTGTTTATTTTCTAGTAGAGTGGGTTTCAATGCTTTCTATGTAAGGCTACGCAAGACCTGCGATAGCCCTTTTGACAGCAGTCGTGGTTATTTCCAAAGCTGTGGGGGCTCCAAACGGGCCAAACCTCCCCTCTGGGTTCACAGAGGGAAGGACAAGCCTATTTCAGCTGAAAAGCTGGGAAAAAAAAGCTTTTCTCCCAAAGCCTCCAACCCCAGCAGCAGCTGCTGAGCAAGTGGCTATGTTGAAATACGGTGCCCTCCCCGCCTCCGTGGCGCACCTGCCTTCCTTGCTATTTGTTTCCTGCTTAGCCACTCTAATATTCTACATTACTCCTATATTTCTCTTTATTTCTCTACCTACTGGGCAGCTTTTCTATTCGTTTGCAGCGCAGTGCAGGTTGCCCTCCCAAAAAGCAGTGAAATATTGGCTGGAGATGCTCCTTTGCGATCCTGGACACCTAGGACACAAAAATATTGGCTCTCAAACATCAGGTCTGTGCACCACTCTGTCTGTTTTTTTTTTTTGTAGTCTTCAAGGCGATGGAAATAGAGGCCTTTTTGGTAGCTGCATCTTCTTCAACAGGTATTATTCCCCAATTAATCTTGGTGTTTCCTACTATGTCCTCTTTACGTGTGGAATTTTATGCTTTGTTGCTGCTGACACCACGGGGCTGGAGCAGCATCAACGTGTCCTGCCTGTGATATTTTTCATTTAATCCTAAGTTTTTACAGCAGTTCCTCATTATGGCTGAACCGAGGGGTAAGAGGCTTGCCAAAGACATCTGCAATTTGGAGGAGCCTCCTTCCGCTTGACTGTGCTTGGAAGTACCCCGATAACAGTTTGGATACTTCTCATGAGCGCTAATTTATGTTAGGGGCCTACTTAGGACAACTCCAGATTTAAGTCATATGAGGGAAACCCAAAAGCCTGAGGAGACCAGGAGAGATGCAGCTCTGCCTACCGCTGCCCAGCTTTGGGAAGGAGCGAGGAAGCCCCAGGCTCCGGTGTCCTGCGCTCGGATGTACGTGGGAGTCAGTAGCGATGAACTGGAGGGATTACGTTTCCCCCGTAAACCAAAAGGTCAGGTGTCCAGTAGATCAAACGCCCAGGCACTGCACAGCAGCTGACCTCTCTGAATTCAAGGGCAGAGGTTTGAGGTGACGGCAGCTTTCTTCCTCCAGCTCTTCCTGCGGGGGCTGGAGCAGAGATCCTGTGGTTATTACGGGGGTCAAGAGGCTGCCTGCTGTCTGAATCCCCAGTTTCAGAAGCTCTCACAACGACGGGGCTAAATCTGCCGCCTGGGTCCTCCACGTGTACTACACAGTCAATCTCTCTGTGCAATCACCTCTTCTCTGCCACCTACCGATCTGAGCTACGATGCTACAAAGTGGTAGGTAGGTCAGATTTACCCATTCTACCAGCTGAAAGTCTTCTACGCTCAGTGGAGCCCCTCTGAGATCCCCAGGAATATCCTAGCCCACAGCAGATACCAGCAAGCTACTCCTCCCCAATCTCTCAAGCCCCACAGACCTCATCACGAGTCAAAAGATCTGTTCCTCTTACGCTCACCTGGCACCCTGGCAGTTTTGAGAAGGGTCAACCTTGACTCCATAACCAACTCCATTGTTTTAATCGAATGGGCTACGTCTTTAGCAAACCTTTAGGAAGTTGTCAACATCATTCCAACCTGTAGGAGAGGTCCACTGGAGAGGTCCAAAGCCTTCAGTGAAGGTGGGAAGAGGTCACTTTCTGGAGACTACAGGGTTCTGCCATGAGCCTCACTACTCTCCCGTTATGGGGATGTGCAGCACCAGAAGGATCAGGCTGCTGCATCATTGCTTACCCTGACAAACATCTACAAAACATAAAGCCCTAAAACTACCTATGGAGCAAAAGGGAAGTGAATCGAGTTGTTATTTTATTTATTCTCTTCTTTTGGAACAATTAAAAGATACTTCAAAGCACAAAAGGCCATTTCAGAAGGCTGCAGAATACCGAGGACAGAAAGTCATGCTTGAGTAATTTGGGGAATTAACAGCATTAAGTGAGACAGATTTGCACTGGAGAAGGGGAGAATTAAGTTTCTCTCATTGAAAAAAAAAAAAAAAAAAAAAAAGAGTCTGGCCCATGCACTCCCATCATTGATAAAGACTGCAAAGGCAATTTCAGGGTCAACATTGCTTTACTGCAAGAACAAAGTGACCAGGAAGCATAGACGTTGAGACATATCCTGAAGTTTTAGCGTGGGATGATGGAGATAACAAAACAGTATCAATTTCTGATGGAAAATTGGATTAGTAGATCTTCAATCTACCTTGGATTAGTAGATCTTCAACACTCTTTTTCAGATGAGGAAGCCAAAGGACAGAGAAAAGCAACTTGCCCAGGGTTATTCATGGTGCTGTTCAACACTACTGAGAAGTTAAAGGCTTTTAGCTACCCGGTTCCTTCCAGACTCAAACAGTGGGAGTAGGGGAAGCCACACAAGTTCATCTCACACTCCAACTTACTACACCTAACTCAACAATACCAACTCAAACCAACTTCAAGGAAGGCAGAAGTGAGAAGAAAAGCCATCTGTCAAGAGCAGGGTTATCTCAAGCTGATCGCCACATCAGCCTGCAAAGACACATGGGTTCTGGAGAGAGCCTATAGACCAGATGGTCTTCAACAGGCCTGCCTGGTCTTAAAAATAAGCATTTGTGAGAAAAAAATAGCCTAAAGATATTATGTCCTGGTTTCAGCTGGGACAGAGTTAATTTTCTTCCTAGTAGCTGGTCCAGTGCTGTGGTTTGGATTTAGTGTGAGAATAATGTTGGTAACACATGGATATTTTAGTTGTTGCTCAGTAGTGCTTACTCCAAGTCAAGGACATTCCAGTTTCCCATGCCGGGCCAGCGAGGAGGGGCACGAGAAGCTGGGAGGAAGCACGGCCAGGGGAGCTGACCCCAACCACCCCAAGGGACATTCCATACCGTAGGGCGTCATGGCCAGTACAGAAACTGGGGGGAGGTGCCGGGAGGGGCCAGTTGCTCTCAGGGATGGGATGGGCATCGGTCAGCGGGTGGTGAGCAACTGTATTGTGCATCACTTGTCTGTCTTGGGTTTTATTCCTCTCCCTCTCTCTGTTGTCTCCCTTTTCATTACTACTATTATTGTATTTGATTTTATTTCAGTTATTACACTGTTCTTATCTCAACCCACAGGTTTTAACCTTTTTCTGATTCTCCTCTCCATCCCACCAAGAGGTGTGGGGCAGGGAGGAGTGAGTGAGCAGCTGCGCGGTGCTTAGTGGCCGGCTGGGGTTAAAACCACGACACATTACTACTTAGCATCTCAAAGGGTGCCCTTGTTTCAGCTGATTCTGCGAGGAATATCTCGCTGCTGATAGATATTTCTAGACATTCAGGAACACAGCTGTGAACATCCACCTTGACGCACGTGAACATTAAAACAAACGAATTACATGTTTCAGAACTGCTTATAAATCTTACTGGTACTAGCCCTACCAAAATCCACTGTTTCAAAAGCCTTTTTTTTGTGTATAATCTTGCAGAGTTTGCCAAATCCACTGGTTTTTAAATCCAGACCTGTTGAAAGATGTAAGATTTATATTTACATTTTTAGCATGGCCTTAGGCACTCCATATTCAAAGCATTACATTCATATTCTTCCAAGTTAGATTGAAATGCAAACATCTTGTAAGGAATTCATACACACACCGTAGCACTGCAAGAAACGTCCTTAAGGAGGTTTTTCTAATTATTTCCTACTAATTATTTCAGCTCATCTACATTACTCACCTTGATTCACCAACAGATACTGAAGCAGCGGATACTAAACGATACACTGCAATATATGAACTAGAGTATGTTTATCTGCAAAATGTACGGAATTGGACATGAACCTCACGTGTCCAAATCATGAGCTGCAATTAATTACACCAAAAGGAGAGGGGTTTTGAATTTTTATTTGCAGTGGGGCACTTTGCACTAAAATAGCCATAAAGGCAAGCAATACAAATTGTTATCTCCTCCTCAGAAAACATAAACCTAACTTTTCAGCATCGTATACGGATTTTAAAAGCAACAAGCATGCAAGCACTCAATCAAGATGTTTCTGGAAGGAGGAAATTCAATTACTATCAACTTTCTCGCCTTTTAACTTGCCTTCATTTTTCCCTTCCCAGTTTACTTGTCTCTAAGCATGTTTGTGCCTGGTATACCACGCTGGCAATTCAGCAGAGCGATGGAGTTAGGTTTTTGAAGACCTCTCTTCATCTCTTTATTCTCTATTGCTGTAACAGTCCAGGTTCCCATAGAAACTGAGAGTAAAGAGCAAAAGTGTGAAATACAAATGAATAGGTCTAAGCTGGCAGTGTTTTATGTTCTATCAGACATATAAATATGACAAACAGGCGCTGGGTACGGGTTCCTTTCTAATGGAAAAGCCAGATAATGCTACACCTTATCAAATAAATACAGGGCATATACATTTTAAAGACTGGAGTTGTCGAGTGCTGACTATTAACAGGTTGATACCGCCTTCTGAAATCAAGTAGTTTTCTAGATTATTCATCTTTGGAGCAAGCAAAATACCTTCTCCGCATCTGCAGGTTTGGTCCCGAATCCCCCAACCACCCCAAATCGCTATCGATTCTCATCTACTGACAATGGAGCTTTGCGCTGCGGGAATGGGGCAACAAGCGCTAATTTCACAGGGGTTTGGGACCTTGTCACCTGGACTTTCTGATTTTAAACAAATATTGGCGTATAGATTGAAGTCCTCTAAAAACCATTTCCATTGTAAAAACGGTTTTCTGAGTGAAGACCAGCCCACATGCTTTCTTCACGCTTTTGAAGAAGTTGATGTATTTTGAACGCGTTCCTGGATTATTCTTTTCTTAACAGAACTAGCTTCAAAAATCTAGTGAAAGGGGTTTATTAAAGATGCAAGACTTCAGGAAAATTATCAATTTGATTGCCCTGGTGAACTGCCAATACGATAGCAGGATTCTTCACGTCATAACAAGATCACTGGAAATGGGAGAGAGATACTAACGTGACTAGAAATTACTTCAAGCTCTGAATAGTTTTTAGAAGTCCATAATAAACTATGATTGAATATATGCGAGTGTAGGAGTCTTTTTCTAAAGACACTTTCAGGCACCCATATACAAATATCCCATTAGTATTCATCTCTGAGCATCCTCGTCGTGCCATCTCCGAAGGGGTGACGCAGATAAGGCTCTCCTGAGCACCAGCGGTAGAAGGAGTGATGCCCTCTACCAGAAATGTTCATCTCCTAAGCAACTTCCATCCACTAAAACTTGTGGAAAATTAGGAAAACTTCAAAATAACTCAGGTGAGCGCGATATTTTTTTTTCCAAGCCAAACTATGACGTCCAACATTCACTGACTTGAAAGGGGAATTCGTTGTCAGTGGCTCCTGTTGACTTCTTGAGCGGTACGGCCCCTGGCAGACCTAGAGCTCAGCTTTTTTATGTTTGGCTCCTCTATTAAATGGCACAGGAGATGCTGCAGGTCAAACAAACATTTGAATTTCTTTCCCCTATCTGTGTTCAAAACAGTATTACAAAATGCTTGAAGCCATTCAAAGAGACTCGCTATAAAAGGACCCTTCGCTCGAGAGACTCCTTCCTCTGCATATGCCCTCATCACCAACCTTTATGCATCACAATAGGAAACGTAAGGCACAGGACTGCCTGTTTCCAGCCTTTATACCTTCTATTGCTCTCCTGAGAAGTCAGAATATTTTTTTTTCCATTTCCAGGAGCAATAGATGGTAGCTGGCCACAATGATAACAATCTGTCTGCTTTAAAAAAAATAGAGAGGTTGAAACACATGTAGAAAGCAAGCGAAAATACTCTTAATTTTGCTTCTGCACTTAACAAGTTCATGTAAAGAAAGTTTAGGTTACCAGAGTTTTGTGTGAGTTGACTGGGAGAAAAGCATTTGAATATATTTAATTTTAGAGGGGACTTTGTGAGGTGCTGAGTGTGGTCCACGACCGGGGGAAGGCTGTTCCCAGCGCTCCGTCTTGCAGGACTTGACCCTTTGCAAAGGCTGCAACCATAAAATAGAAAAGTAATTCCTTTTTTTTTTTTTTAAAATGTCAGCTTCCATACTTAGCAAGGGTGCATTTCAAGCAGCAGTAAACCCATGCAGGTCTTGCTTTCCCGAGACGTGAACTCTGGAGCTGTATTTTCTTATCGATACTCTTGTTTTTCAGAAGCAGGAGGTCAGGCCCTCACTAAGCACACGCTCAACTCTTAACAAATGTTTTCACATCCGAATCGGACCCAGATGCAAAATATAACAATTCAACTATTGCACAGTTATTAAAATAGCTTCTTTGGAAGCAGCGGGGTCGATACCAGCCTCGTAAAACAGCTTTCAAAGCTAAACTTAAGGCATTCATTTCCCTAAGTGTATGAAATCAGAAAGCAAGCTAGGAAGCCAGGGGAATTTAAGGAGATGGCTAATGTTTCAAAGCAGCCAAGTAGTTAGCTTTTTTTTTTTTTTTTGGGCAAAACCAGCATCTGTAGGGACTCCCTGGCAATTTCCCTGCATGTTAAAGGAGCCACAGCCATTTACTGGCCTGCTGCCAGCCCATTTCTGATTACCAGCTCCTAAAAGAATTTCAAGCAATAAGAATTACATTTTGCCATCCAAGATGAATGATATCACTTCTCCACAGCACCAGCCTCCAAATGAAGTAAGGAATAGCTATCCATTAAAGTCACAGTGTGAGAGAAATACACCTTTATTAGAAAGCATCTCCTTAAAGCATAAAGGATTAGGAACCGCATCAAAGTCTGGCAAAGCTTGTGATTTAATCTGAGACTAAGATCGGTACGAGGATCTGAACATGCACCTGTAGCTCCGACGGGTTCGGGTGGAGGCACGGCACAGTTATTCGCAGTAGATCATCAACAGCCAAGCAAATTGCAATTCCACAAATGCTTTTTGAGCCCCACTGTATCAGACTAATCCCTTGCCTTGCTATCAACAAATGATGCTATTTGATGACTTCTGTAGAGCAACCCGACAATCGCACCTGAAAACAAAGTAAGAAAACCTAGGAGATATTAAAGACAGAGCGCAAAAACGTCTGCATGTGACGGTACGCTAAGCAGACCGAGCTAGAAACACTTCATTCCCATTGCTAAAATGAATTTTTTAAATACAGCCATGAATTAGGTCCTTTTAACTTACATCAGAAATTTAATTACAATAGCCCTATTATAAACCTCCAGGTAGTTTTACATTAACATCCAATATAACGTGCAAGATCAGACTCTGATCTCCTCTTTAAAGGCTGACAGACACTGAGCTTTCTCACATATTCAAAATTTCACATTATCTATATTTTTGATGTTTTATCTTGGTATACCCACATAAAAGCTGTGGGATCAGTTAAATCACGAGAACAGTTTTTCCTTTTTATTTTTTTTTTTTTTTCAGATGATTTAAAGATTTAGAGCTCAGCACTTCTCAAATCATTTAATGGAGTATTCAGTCAGGCACTGAGAAAATATAGCAAATGGAACTGAGGGCAAATCAATGTAAGTGGAGCACAGCACAGTCAGGATAAATAAATGCACTGCCCAGCTGTGGGGTTTGGGATGCCCTAAGTGCTGCAAACAAGTAAATGGAAAAAAAATAACAATATTATCGCATGGCAGCAGTTTCTCAGGATCCATCACCAATACTGGAAGCATCAGGTTTTTATTAAATAAACCTCCTTTCTCGGCGTTCCAGAGTAAGTTATTGTAGTGGCAGGTTGTCACCTTCTCGTTGCACCCAAAGAGGGGAACGTTGAGATGTGTGGGTCCACGGCAGCAGCGAAGGTAGAGACCCACCTCGGCAGTATCATTTGCTTTTCTTCTACAGTGCCTCTTGGCCTGCCTTTGACTTGGTGTTGAATGTTTGGTAAAATTAAGAAAAATCAAAATAAGAGAGTCCCATAGTTGAGCATTGGCAACGCAGGTGGCACGACACCGCCGATATTGCAGTGGTCCGATATTGCTCGTGCTCACTAGGTAAGGATGAGATAAGGGGTAGAAATCCTGAGTTTAACGTGGAGTACATTTAGACTGTAAGCTATACATGGAAATTAATGTGAGCCCTCAGGAAAATCAATCAAATATTCCCTACAGGGGAGAAGGGAAAGAAGGAAAAAGGTTTGTTTCAGTGGCTCAGCTGCTGGTGGGATGGAGGTGGCAGCAGTAACTTTGGAGTTATGGCTGCATTGAGTTTTTTCACTTACAGCAGGATTAAATTTCTTCCATTTCACAGTTCGGTGATTGAATTTCATCTTTGAATTTGACACAATTACTGTTTGGTGGTCAACTGAATTTGCCATGTTGTTTTTGAGTACCACACTTTCTAACTTTTGCAGGGAAAACAATTAATATTCACTCATCTTTGAAATATGGATCTCCCCCCTCTGCTCTTTCCCCTCTCCCTGCCATTTACACAACTGCATACACCGACTTTGGAGCTATTCCCATCACATCCCAGCCTGGGAAGTTTCTTGGGTGAACGGGAAGAAACTTCTTTATCTGGCCAACATCTTTTCCAGCTCTGTCAAGACAATTTGGCACCGGGGAGATGGTGCTCCCCTACCTCCTCACCTGGTGCTTTCCTCCTGGACCCCAAAACTCTTTCTCCCAAACCTTCCCCAGATGCCAGCACCATCCACATCCTTGCCTTTCAGCTCTCACTGGCTCTGTTTCCTTCTTTCCTTTCCCTTACCAATGCTTGGACATAAAAGCAAGGTCTGACTCAGCTCCTGGGGGATCTCATAGGAGTTGGTGAGGTACAACCAAGGACAACTGGGTTAGCAGGCAACTCCAGCACTGGAAAAGGCACCAACGATCCCACAACTATTTCCAGCGGTTCCAAAAATCAGTAGCTCCCAATAGTAGAAGGATCACTGAGTTTTATTTAGAATATATTTGATTCCGTTCAAGTGCCTCTCTGTTATTTAAGCCAGAAGATAAAAGTGGGACAGAAATAGCTATCTTTGAATGGCGTCATCCTTACAAAGCTATTTAGATAAATCTTCAGGATAGCTCAAAAATGTGTTGGATGACATATGGACAGACCCAGAAACTGTGAAAAAGTTTTAAAGCTAACTCTGTCTCTCCATCCCTCACGGATGCCAAAGTTTGCCAAGGTTTCTGTTTAAAGCTACCAAGCCCGTGCTACACAAAGCTCCACGTGACCGTACTGGGATTAGTGAAGTATTCTCAGTGGCTTCTGAAAAAAGGACTCGGATAAATGCCGAAGGAAATGTTAATATTTCTAATGCACAGACCTCCGTTTCCATCAAGCGCTACCACATACAACTGGAACTGCCAAGCACACGGATGTGTTTGCTGCAACATTTTTCTGCTTCCTCTGGAATGAGACTCGTTATCGTCAGAAAGCTTTCTGCTGCATTTTTATTTCATCAATACGGGCCCTAATTCTATAAAACAAATGCAGTAAAATATTGTAATAGCAGCCTGCTTCAAAGGCACCAATTTTTTTTCACTACCCCTTCCATCTGACATCTGACACAGCCCATTATCATATCGAAAGGTCAAGTTAGCAAGAGGAAAGTATATAGATTATTACCTAAATAAAAATGACTTGTTTTTAAAAGCTAACTTAATATATCCCTCATGAGTGACACAGCGCATTACACAGTGCATTTTCTCAAGAGGAAAGCAGCCGTAAAGTCTGCTCGGCGTAGAGCTCTGCATGAGTGATGCAAGTCTGTAAGCGAACAGCAATTCACCTTCAAAAGTCACTATTCAGAGGTCTCCGCTACCTTCATTTAGGGATATTACCCTACATGTTATCTTGATGGGCTCTTGCCTTTTAAAATGATTTCTGAGATCTTATTTTCTAAAGCAATCACCTATTTACTACAGCAGTTGAGAAAATCTGGTGGCCACGCTTGGATACAAACTACCAGTGGCTTTAGGATGAAATTACAAACTATTTAAGGCTCAATTCTGTTATAAGCAAAAATCTCCAGAAGAAAGAAAGAAAAAAAAAAAAGCTCTTGCATACCAGAGGCCAAATAATGCCATCTAAAGCCTCGGTTTTTCTAAACACCAAGATATTTAAACTCAGACAAACTTAACAAGTATCAACAATCAGTTAGGATTTCTCCACAGCATTCGTCAAGTAGGAGAATTATTTTAATTATTTACACAGCTTAAAAGGAATGATTGCAACCTCTGCTTTTTATAACATTAATGAGCTTTTCCCCCCCCTTTTTGCACATCCCACGAGGTTTTCCCCCAAGTCTGGCACTGCAGATAGGCACGGCAAAAGCTAATTCCCATACGGTCCCTAATTCAGAACACCATTGACACGGAGGGAGATGGGAGCCAGTTAATACAGCTCTCAGGCTGCCCAGACCTTCCTAATGCTCTAAGCCAGAAAATATTTTCTCTTGCAGAAAAATTACTAATCTAATTGCACTCCGTGCATCGGTGAATTATTTCAGCCAGAATTTTCAAAAGCTGCGGCCCAACAGAAAGTCAGACCTTAATTAAATTATTCTCTTTAATTGGTAGCTCCCATTTTGGAACTTTTAAGTCTGAAGATTTCCCTTTTGGCAGGGGTTAAAATCTTTCTTGGCTTCTCTTACCTATATTTCTAAAAGAAAACAAGATAAAGAAATAAAAGGCATCCTTTCCTAATACACGGGGTTGTTTATTATCCACACAAAATCCACCGACTGGCTGGATGTCAAAACCACCACGTCCCAGTGTGCTCGCAGACACAGCATCTGCGTGCAAAGCTTTCCCATCTTACCAAATCAGGAGTTAGTATGAAGACAAGCTGGTTTCTGCTGTGTGCCGTGGTCCATTTTTTGGAGCTGAACGGCCGACTCCAGCCTTAATATGCTTAGGGAGGGCTTGGCCAGAACTTGCACCTACAGACGACCAACAAGCAGGTATCTCCACTCCAGGCACGCCACCACGCACGACCAGATCACTGCCAACCACCTTCAGACAACCACTGTGATCAGGTTATCAATAAAGAGCAGTCTTTATATGCAAGGTGCATTAAAATATCTCTTAGGCCAGAACGAAGAGTGTGTTTCTGAAGCAAGCCCCCTGACAGCCCCCCCCCCCTTCTCACATCTCTGAGTGGGACAAGGGCGCGAGAGCTGGGCTCCCCTCGGGTGATGCTAAACTGGAAGACATGCCTCAGAAGCTGATTTATGTGCCCCAGATACTGTTTAACACTGAGTCCAGGGAACCAGACTTGAAGTAGCCCAAAGGAAAACCCCACTGAAATGCAAATAGTCTGTAGAGCAGGTCATAGAATAGGATCATAGAACCGTTTAGGTTGGAAAGGACCTTTAAGATCATCAAGTCCAACCATAAATTGGTCACCAACTTTTTCTTCTCTGCGCATCTATTCCTCTGGATCTATGTTACTTATTAATACCTGGACCTATCCACGTGCAATAAATTTGCAACTCCCAGAGACAACTTCAAACTATTAAAATAACTCTCAAAGGCAATCTCATGAAGCAAAAGAAAAGGCGGTTTAGGAAGGAGACACCTGTACAGCCAGCAGTGACTCTCCAAGAGACACCACCGAGGAGCCGCGCAGGACGCTCAAAAATATTTTCTCTTGTAAACACACCCGCAAGGGAGAAACTAGACGGACTAGGGGATACGGGGATTAAATTTTGCAAAGCACGACACTTGGACAGAAGCCTTCGACAGCAGATGGCACCTGCACACCAGCTACCAGCCACCGAGAAACGGCAGGAGCAGGTTTCAGCCCAGTCATGCACACAACCACTTGCTTATGGCTGGGAGCTGAAAACTTTTCCTAAACTGGCATCGTCACAAAAGCTAGTACCATTTTGTAAGCAGTAAATGACAGGAAAAAAAGATGGGGCACCATACCACCTTGCTTGCTTGAACTACAAAGCTGTATCTGTACCTTCCTTGTTAGAATAAAGCAAATTTTACCTTTAAAGCCAGGATGGATGGGGAAAACTATCTACAAAGAACACATATAAAACTGAAAAGTATTAACAACCTCCCTCTGCACCAAAACTAGGTCAATGAACTACTAGGATGCTTTGTCATGAATAAAGGTAGTGAGAGAGGAGGTGTAAAGAGAAAAAAGGGACGAGACTGGCCTGTAAAACAAAAGCTTTGGATGGAGCTCTTTATTAAAACGCAGCTCAAGTGAAGATGAAGGGCGTCCGAGGAAAGAGCTGCTAGGAAAGGGAAAGGCATCGTACACCGACACAAAGGGCCTTCGCCCCTCGGATCCTATGAAAATGAGACAATTTTGGCTGTCAGTACCAAGACTTATTCCCCCAGGGCCACAATGCAACTGGAATGGAAAAAAGAAAACCAGAAAGCAAAAAGTGCAATCAAAATAGCGCACATCTACAGAGAGCCTGAAGGCACCAGTGTCTGGACTTCAATAGGGTATTAATTTCAAGCCCCGCTGCCACAGGAGATCAACGTCAGCAGATAATTCTGGATGTGACAGGAGCAAAGGAGCACAGGGATCCTGGTCATCGGAGCAGATAGGCTCTGCTTAGCCAGGCAAAGCCCAGGCGGCTGCCAGCTTTCTCAGTTTGGTGGCGAGGGCCACCTTGTTGCTGTCCTTGTATCTGTGCCGTGGGAAAGGCTCTCCCTTGCTACAGTCATGTGATGAAAAGGTGGGAGCAAGCTACAGGAGACCTCATCTGACGACCTCGTTAGTGGTTAAAGTAATGCGCAGAGATTAACTTCAGGAGTTTCTGGACGGGGACGATGCCAGCACAAGGGATTTGTGGAGCGAAGGGCGTTTGCTGAACCCTCACCTCCCTTGACACCAACAACTGCCGTAGAAACCATCTGTTTCCTCTTGGATTTACGCGAGTTGCAGTAGTGGCTCCATCTGGAAGTAAACTACACTTAGGTGGGTCTCCTGCTTAGTTAGGTATCTCCTTCATGTCCTAAACACCAACACGGCCGGGCCTGAGGCTGGGACACAAGTGCTGTTCTTCTGGAACTCCCGTTTTCTCAGAGTGTGAAGCAAATTAAATGTTTGCCTCTCTCCTTCACCTTTTTGCTGGTAAGGATGTAACTATAATACTAACGAAGCGATGAGTGTATTAACTCATCTGAATACATCTGAGGAGTAGAAGATTAATTATATGATGATATGCCAATGATTTCTGATTTAAGAGATTGAACACAAAGAACGGATGTTAAGGAGAACTGCCAATCCCAAGCTTGCAAAAAACAGGGAAAAGGGTTTCCAAGACAGGTATTAGTTGGGTAGTAAAGTTGTAAAGAAGTAAATCAGTTCTGGTGCAGGAGTAAGTATGTAACATATTAAGATGATCTCTGTAATCATGAGGATAAAAAAAGGGTTCTTCCATTTAGATGAAAGCCACAATTTTTAGAGTCCCCTGACTTGAAGGAAACTCAGGAAGCAGCATCAAAGATGACCCAGCCTGGGCACACGAACAATTCTGCTGAACTCCACTGCTTTCAGTGGCCCAGGGACACACTTGCTTTGTCTTTAGGACACAATCCAATGGTGCCCATGCAGAACAGAGAGACACCTACAACCATCACGGTCCATACGCAGGTACCTAAAGCCATGGTCCTCCTGTGACACCTCACTTAGTGGTGCAGGAAGCACCCCCCCTGCTCAGCTGAACTATTTTTGAATGGTGGCACGTATTTTCGTTGCCTTCAAGAGCTGAGCAGAGCTTGCTCTTTCCTTCAAATCATGCCCAAGCATAGGAAGTGGGAGCTCAGTTGTCTACAGCGGTTTGATTGCTACAACGTTTTCCCAGGTCCTAGGAGCACCCTAACCATATCTCAAGGCTTAGCTGGGAAAACACCAGGCTGTCAAGAGATTAAACTCAACAAAAAAGTTCAGCCCTTTCAGACCTGGAGGACTGTTGGTAGACATGAAAAGATCTTCCGACCCTGTAATTTCTGCCAAACATCCTCCCAGTCCTGCCCTGCACTGGGACCCCAGGGTCACGATCTAGCATGGAGATAAAAAAACCAACCCACCAGTTCCACCAGTTTGGTAGGCATTTCTGTAATGAACTCCTGCCCATGGCCCAGGTCCTGCTTCAAGAACATGAATCCTGCACTGGATATAGTCTAAACCTGTGCTTTTGCTGAACAGGAGCCTACAAATTAACAGGAATTTAATAATCACCTTGATATGGTAGATTTATATGAAAACACATTTGCTGCCATTTTGTAGATATTTTTATACGTATCATTTCAGTTCGTATTTCTCAATTGACAGCAACTGATAAGAAAGTATTAAATTGTTCGCATTTTGGCCCTGAAAGCGGCCACCACACCAGCCAAAAGCAGGCCCTGATACTCCGTAACGACGTCTCACGACGATGCCCTTTGTATCTACTCTGCGTCATTACATCCGCTGAACATCTGACCTTTGCGTGGATCATCCCGATACATCATCCTGATACACAGTGAGACACGGGTATACAGAACATTTCTATCCATCCAAAGGCCTTCTGTCACCTGCCGTACAAGCACTGAAAATGAGATGCTAGTTCTAAGGATGCAAAACGAGGGGAAAAAAAAAAATTTAATGTGATTTGTGTAAAGCCTCACCAAACCCGAATGTGCTTTACGTGCCAAGTTCTTTCCTTTCACAAACTTCCCCTCAGAAAAGATAAGCCCTTGAAGGACAATTAGCTGGAGCTAATTAACAACTGCTTGAAAAGTAATCCAGGTTACAATTTCTGCCAAGTAGACTTTTCTCCCAGAGGAGTTTTATCTTGCGAGATACAGAAAACAGTAACTCGTGAGCAGCAAAACTTTCTGAAACAGCTTACAATGCGTCTCGCTTTACTCTCCGAGTAACTTTGCCCTTTTTCCCTCTTCTATTCACCGTTTTGCAGGCGTGTACTTACTTTCAAGCAGTCGAGCAAACGTGAATATGGTATTTGACTAATAAATGCCACATCTTTCAAAAGAGCATTCCTTTCCTTTAGTGTTTCTCCAGACAGACAGCACTGATCCTTTCTGCTTTTTCCAAGTCAAAATGTCAATAAGCGAAGGGCAATAACGGCACTGTCACCTACAGTCTCAAGTGACAGGACTCCAGCTCAGACCTCTGACTTTTAAGACAGAAAAGTTGCTATCAAAATTAATCAATTCCTCCTTTTAGGGAATAACTCCTCCATCACCAGGAATCCCTCGCTTTGCCCTTCCATTGGGATGAAATATTTGGCCTTAGAAGAAAAGAGGAACCAAGAAGATAAATGCTCAAAAATGTTACGGCCAACATTGGTCCGTTGGTTTCCAAAATGAAGAGTTGATTCAAAATAGGTCCAAAAGCGCAGTCCCCCCGCAAGTCACGTTATAAAGCACACAAGGGATCCTGAAAGCCCTTCCCTAAAACTCACAAAACTATCCTGAAAAAGCCTCTGATACAAACTGCACACCCAAACAGTTCCTGCGATAAGAAGTTACTACGTGGTTCTCTATTAATAACAGAGCTTAAAACCGGCGCTGTGGAAAGACAGACTATGAAACGGGGAATGGTAAGTCCTATTTGCAAATTTTGCTTGATGCTGATGGGTTACGGCGTAACCTTATAAAAGCTTGTGATAATAACACCATGTTATTATTAAAACAAAAAATCCCCAGTTTCATTAGCAATGTTTTCTTCCCTTTTGTTCAGATGGAAAGCAATATAATCCAAACAGTAACACTAAAAAAAAATAAAAATAATAGTAATAGCACACGCCTGGGATACTTGGGACCATCTCTCTGAAGCTGCTTAAGTTAACTTTCCAACAATTTGTAAAATGCTTTGTGTAAGCTGCTACTGGCATTAAACTGCTATGTTTTCAGGGGTTACTAACAGCTAACATACATAATAATAAATATTTATCTATAATATCTAATAGCTAGTTACCTGCTGCTGTAGCACTGTGTCCCTTTGACTTTGCATTCTGTGCCCAAAATACCTATTTTCTGGGACAGTAAAAGAGGCCGATAGCCTCCTGTCTTTTTAACTAAGTCAACAAGAATTTTAGGGAACTTAAGCATTTGAAGAAGAAAGCTTACACGTTTGCTTTGGGGCAGGGAAATACTATTCTAAACTAAAATGCAACCCTGGGGTGCCTTCTAGTACCTTAAAATAAATTAAACATGATTAAAAATGTATTTCAAATATCACTCAAGGATGATAAAAAAGAACATACTATCTTAATTTGTGGGTACGTTGCAATATTAGCAAGTCTTGTTCAAGAAACTTAAGTTTCTTGGGATGCATATTTAGGCTCTGAAACAAACAAACAAACAAAAAGTTATTTTTAATCAACTAACTAATTAGGGTTTCTCATTTTCTCTCCACAGAAGTGCCAAATACCTTTGTCACACACTAGTTCAAACCTCTCTGGTTTAATGAGAAGTTACTATGTATAACTTAAGAGCAACCTTAAATTCAGACGGCTGCACACCACTGATTAATAGCCACACCGAGCATTTGACTTTGAGAAAAGACCTATCCCCTTCTTTAATGTGGTAATAAAAAAATGAGGAAAAAATTAAAATGATTCTGTAAGAGGAAAAGTAAAATAATTTTGTATAGAGCGACTTCAGTTTTCTTTTAAACAACTTTTGCCTTTGAATCATATTGGCGTATATTCAGCAGAACACGTTCCTCTTCAAAAGCTTTGTTGTGGGTACAGAATCAAAGTACAGACCCAACAAAGTTTTCCTATCAGAAACAAACCATAGATCAAGAATGACTGAAGAGTGGGGCTTTTTTGGGAGATATTTTAAAATTGCAATACACTACAGCTCACTTCTGAAAGGAATGAATATTTATAGTAGGACTTTAGATGAATATATTGCTTCACACCAGGGTAGCTCGAGTATTCATTCAAAAATGACAAACTTGATTTCCCATTCTTTGTCTCAGAACACGTTTTGACTTTGTGAAAACATCTGAGAAAGATCCGAGTTCTCTAAAGAAACAAATTGTGTTCAACAACAATTCCCTTCACTACTAGAGCATTCCAAGATCTGTAATTTCTCACCTGAAAATATTTCAAGAAGATTTTTTGAAGATCCAACACTTCTGAGGACTCAAATACTCTGATTAAGACGGACCTTGGGACCACCTGGCTCTGAGCACGGACCTGAGGAGACCAATCTCCCTCTGGTCCTCCCATATTCATGAAGAGAGCCAGGAAGACAGAAGGAGGCCCATCCAGAGGAAAATTCAGAGCAAGCACCTAATTCACTACTTCTTAAGTTGATTTATACTAGTGTGTTGAGAAAAAGCAGGGTTTTTTTGAATTACAGTGATGTACCATCAACAAAAACAAGGTTAAGATCTGATGCCGAACACAACAAGCAGACACTTACTTTGCTTTTGCTTCTGCATCTTCATAGGCTTTATTGGAAACATCATCCAGGCCGCCAATCAGATGTTTGAAGGAGCTGTAAAAATAAAGGGGCATTTTTAGAAGAAAAGTCT
This sequence comes from Cariama cristata, assembly GCF_000690535.1. Lineage (NCBI taxonomy): Eukaryota > Metazoa > Chordata > Aves > Cariamiformes > Cariamidae > Cariama > Cariama cristata. The sequence goes on from NW_009630596.1 coordinate 45,027, forward strand.
CTGTTTGGGAGCCAAGCAAGCTGACGTGGCTCTTCGGCAGCAACCAGGGGCCATCCCTCGACACTAGGGATGGCCGTGACCGAGCAAACCAGGGTCAGGTGCTGGGCATCTGCTGGGCAACACGGCCTCAGACACACTGGAGAAGAGCTGGGAATGCAATAACCAATACCAAGAAGATCCAAACTTATTTATCCAGCTCTTTCAAGGACTGAACCCACTGAAATTACTGCTGAAGTTTTTTCTCCCTCCAAGATAAGTTTCAGAGCAAATCTGTCAACGTGGCTGGTTAAGTCCCATGATGGTGAGGTGCCACCACTACACCCCTGTGCTCCAGCCAGGAAGCCCAGAAATCCCTCTGCTTTCAAAGTGAAGGGTAATCATTATTTCTGTATCTTAGCTTTCTCATCTTTAGAGAAACAGCAGTCAAAAACACAGCAAAGAGAAATAGAAAGAGAAAAAAAAATAGAAAAGGAGAAGAAAGTAAGGGCAGAAAGGCAAGCAAATTGTCATAAGCCAAACTGCTTAATGGCATTTAAGAGGAAATTTGGCTTTCATTGGGTTAAACTGAGTAAGATGAGGTGAAATGTTAGGAGTGCCTGATACCTCGGTGCCGAGCTGTCTTCTCTACAAGCTGCGAGCGGCTTGAGCAGTCCCCTAATACCATCCTCTGTCCCAGGGGACATACAAAGGGCATAGACACATCGGAAAAAGAATTAGAAAATCTTTTTATGTCATGAGTGACTCAAACAAATGGACCCAATGACGATTTAATCAACTAACAAGCAACACTCCAAAGAAAAAAAAAAATTTAAAAATACAACTGTTACATCTTTGGTAGCCACATTACACAGTGTCAGAGACTAAATAAGAAACATAAATGGAATATTTTTAGTGATTTTAATAATTAAAATCAGTATCTATAAGCGAAAATATTCCAGACGAAAAGCACAGTTCCCTACTACACACTTCCATTATTCCCAGCATCTTTCACACAGAGGTTTTCTTTTTTTCCAAGAAAGCAAGCACCACTTACAAAATGAGAAAAGAATTAGGCTAATTTGAAAGGATGAACTACTGCAAACTACAGCCTCTTGACTGATCTCTGCCTTAAGTTCTCAGCTTCAGAAATGAAAGTCCTGGAGTTCTTCTGGCATCTGTATGTTTGTGACACTCCTGAGGCACTAAACGCAGAGCTGAAGAACAGAAATGGCTATTAAGTTGAAAAAAAAATTGAAAAGTTGAAAAAATTTGGAAAAAAAGAAAACAAATCGCCATTTAGGACCACGTTTACGAATTTAGGAGTAAGATCAGGATATTTAATACGGCCCTCTCTCAACGAAGACTTTTAGGACGAAAGAGAATTAATGCTATTCAGCAGGTGAGGAAAATACAGGGCAGGGTAACAAAGGTAACAGTTTGGAGACGGTTTGCGTTTTTCCCCCTAAATCCCTTGCTTTCAGATTACACAACATTATACAGGATAAAAAGCCACAGACGAAAGACGGACACGCTCCAAGTCCCAGCTATTTGTGAAAACACAGCAAACGAGCCAAATTCACCAGCCTGATGTATTTGGGTCGAGTGGAGGGCAGCTGTGGGAAACGCAATACCCTGCGCCGGACGAGGTTAACCAGGGTGACTTTGCGCTTCCTTTGGCCTTGAGCGCGATGACACTGTTTGGACTGCGCTTCGCCCAAGCAGCTTAGACGTCGTACAGTCTTAAGTGGGTACTTAAGTGTCCTGCTGCATCAGGAGATGCCTGACCCTACTCAAGGTACTCCGTTGTGCACGTGGCGAGTGGGGACACGACTGCCAGAAGCATGAAAGGAGGCTTAATTATCTTACTTTACGAACAGCAGCTAGAAAAAGCCGTATTTTACCCGCTATTGTAATAAATATGGGGCAAGAGGTCACAGTTGGGAGAGGTATTTATACTGGTTTGGATCTAGCGCTGTTGTAACGGGCCTTTCCAGTGTGGCCTTTTGCATAATTACAATTATCACCAGTCTGGAAATATCCTCTGCCCATACAAATTCCCCGAGTTTTCCACTTTGTTTAACTCATAATGTTTTAAACGATACAATCTAGGAAATCATTTATGCAGCAGAGGGAAAGCAACGGGAATTCATTAATGAGGAAGAGAAGGCAAAGACCCCTTTGTTCTTGCATGGAAAGCGTATTAGGGTTTTTTAACAAGGCAGGCTGTAACTTTCAATATTAAGATACATTAACCGCCAGAGTACCTCTTCGACCCCAAATTCCTTACTCAGCAGTGAAAATACGAAAAATTCAGCTCATTCAGCACATCAAGGTTCATCTTTCTTGTGGTCAAGATGTGCCACAGGATGAAGCCAAATCCTTGAAAGACGATAGTGAAAGCAAGGCAAGATGTGTATGTTAATGCTCACTTGCACCACAAACAGATATTTAGGCAATTAAGCGAGGCACAGTAATACCATAATCCTCCTGGAACGCTCTAAGACATGACCTAAGGTTTAAAATGCAATTTAAAATAGCTAGGCTTGGTTTCCTTTCATGAGGTTAGGAAAATGTGGCAGGGTTAAACATCCAATTTTTTTTTGGCAATGCAAATCAATCTTTGTCTAGTGAAACATTATATGGGCAAGCAAGAAAAAGTCACTGAAAGGACTTGCAACAGTTTGTCTAATATCCTTAAGTTTTTATTAAAATGTCTTCAGCAAGACTTAGGACTGGGCAAGATACTGAAGTTCACTTGAGTCACTTTTTTATTGCCTGTCTCAACACTGTTGAAGTATCATCTCGGTCACAACCTCCCCAAGAATTTAATCAGAAAATGGCTCTTTTTTCCTCCATGTAGCCTTTTCTTCATTTTTTCTATTCTCTCCTCAGAACCAATTTTCTTCATGGATAAACTTCACCCCAACTGGGAAAAACAGTAAAGCAGCAAAACCTAAAATCTCCAATGAAAGAGTTCAGCTCAGCTTGTATAGGGGTCAGTCATGCTAGGATAATACTTTTTTATTTTACTTTTCTCCAATTTCCATTGCCAAGAGGGTTGATAGAGTAACCTTTATTGACAACTCAAAGCTAGCCCTCTTAAGAAACAAAATCAGGCTTTCAAATACAAAAACATAAAATCCAAAGGAAAAAATCTGAAAATACCTGAAATATTTCAAATATTTCCTTAAAAAAAACCCTGTAAACCTGTATCATCTTGATATGCATAACCAAAGAAGATAATAAGCAGAAAAAACAAAATTTAGCATTCAAGATCCACAAATATCACATAGTTTTGGAGCACTACCGGCCTCCATCAGCAGCAGCTGTGCCTTCAGTTTTAGTGGCTCTTATTCTTCAGCTCCTTTCGCTAACATTTGCATTAGGAAAATATTGTTATCAACATAAATAAATTATACGGAAAAAAAAATCACATATAAATAAAAGATGAACCCACATCAACTTCAGTGTAAATATTCTTACAGTTCAGGAGAACCTATGAACGTTTTCAAACACTTTTTCAATTTCACAGGTGCGAGTGAAAAAAAAAGAGTTTAAAAAGTTGCACCAACTGCTCTCTCAGGGTGATCATGACGATCCAAATGTTAGGAATGAGTTTTGCACCTCTTCCTCCTGTTTTATCTCCACACAAAGTAGCCATAAGTAAAGTGTGTCTGTACATGTTTATTCAAATGGATTTACAGAACAGATGCTCAAGGTTGTCCCACTTGAGTCTACACAATTTTTATCAGAAGATGTTTTATAGAAGATTTCCTAAAGGACCAATCCATCAAATCCAGTGTATCATAATTGTTAACTTTTTCCCAATCGGTCCAATTGTACTTCTGCAACAAATCTAATAACCCCTCCAGGGAGCCTGAAAATTCACTAACACGAGCTACGACAGGACCAAGCTTAAAACACTCTGGAAGTAGCAACGTCGTGCATCTCCCACGATTAGTTTCTTCCCAGAGGAGGAATTAGTGCAGTATCACAATAGGAAATACTTCACTAGCAACAGTCTCAATTTTATTTCACATCGGGTCTTAGCAAGTCATAAACACAGAAAGCCTACGAACTGTAAAGGAAAAATTGCTCTTGGAATTAAAAATGAATAAAAGACATCTGACAACTAAGAACTGTTACAAAATATGAATACGTTTACCTAGATCGTATGTTTGGATCAGAAAAAACTATCTTTGCAACAAGCTGTCTGGCTCCCCAACTATCCAAAGGCTTCTACAAATTCCTTAAAACGGCCAGACGTATAGTTTTACAATTCCCACGAACAACATGTGGACCCTAAAAAAAATTTCCTAAGCCCCCCAGTTGGGTCTATGCTTCTTGGTTGGCAGGAAGAACATCTCCTTCTCTCCAGACAGCCTGTCTACATCAACCCCGCTTTGCCATTAAGCTTGAGCACGGGGAGGACGCCAGCCTGCTATCATCCTCATTTGATCAGCCTTGTCACCATCTCCTTTTATTTTCCCTGTCAGGTTAGTGGAACCTCCTCTTCAATGACAGCATGCATGGACATGTTGAAAGTTTGACTATAACGTGAAATTCCCTGGAAATTTTTCCTACCTATTACTAAGTTATTTCTTTGAAATATACCTGACCAGGTAGGACTACACTATTTTTTTTTTCTGGCAAGATGACAACTCTTAATATTATAGAAAATAATCTATTTGCTGTCATCGTCCTGTTCCTTGGGTGACCAAAATTAACAGTACTCCCAATGTGGTCACTGCAGAGCTTGTACGACTGCGCTACAGCAGCTACCTCACCTGGAAATCCCACCTCATTTTCTGGAGGTTTTCTAAATACTGGTAGCGATCTCACACCAACGAGTCAATTCTCTTCAGCCATTCCCAAACACAAACTCCCATAAATCCCTGTAAATAATTTCCTAAACGTGTTGCCTTTCTGCGATGCAGATTTCTAAGAACTGAAGCCCATTAGATGAAGGAATTGCAGGTGTCCTCCTCCAGCTGATTTCCCAAAGAACCCCTTTAATGCCTCAACTTTCCAGTTTTAATATTGAGAATCAGAATTACAGACCTACTTTTTAAACCTTCGATTTAATTTAAGCTAAATTAACAAATTATCACTTCATCCAAGGTTATTTTCCATGGTCTGCTCATCACTGTTTACCAAAAAACCACCCATGACATCGTGTTCATCATGTGCCAAAACCTGCTCCAACCAGCTCTGCTGTTCAGTGACAACTTGTTACACTATCATAGTCAGGAATATTTGGGACTTTCCAATGTTACTAGCAACTATTTTTCCCTCTTCTCTGGAAATTTACAGTCGTTTATAATAAAGCAGGTCCAGAAATCTCACTTTCCACAAAAACTTTTCACATTTATGCTCTTTGTACCTAAACACACCCATATCCAGACACGTCCAGGAGTCCCTTCACTACTACTCCTTTGCTATCTTCTTCAAACTGATTTTGACCCAAAAGAGATATTCTTGCTGGACACTTCTTCCTTATTAGGTTCCAGTCTATTGAATCCCTAGGAAATCAATCCCTGTTAGCTTTATCATACTTTTCTCCAGCCATGTTTCATATGTGGTTGATCCCATATCATATTTCCGTTATCTCTGTGCCCAAGATTCTTTCCGCTCCGGAGGTCTCAGTTTGCCCTCTCTGGCTACTTGCAAAACTCCCAGTTTTGAAACAGATTCCTTGCAGAATTTCCTGTAACGGCTCCAAAATCTCCCTTCTTTGCACAGTCACAGCCCGGATTTCTTCACAGGTTCCAGTTCTTGGCTGAAGCTAGGCGGTCCTCCTTGCCTTCTCATCTTCTGTAACTGCCTGTTGCTTACGTTCGTTCCCCAGCCCAACCCAACTCCTTCACGCCTTTTTTCCCCCTCTGCTAGCCCATGTTTCCCCCCTGTTCGTGATCATTACCTCTGAAGAGCCACGGTCCTTATCAGGACATTTGCCATCCCCTGATGTCTCAGCTGGTATCTGCAATGCTTCAGGTGGCGTCTGTAATGCTTCGGTTCTTTGCGCATCCACTTCTCCACGTCTTCAAAATCTGAACTCCAGGATAATTTCCAGTCGCAACCCATACTCTCTCTTTTTCTCCTCCGTGAACTATAGCATATGATATATCGTCCGTACACAGCTTCCAGCTCAAGGACCACACCCACCGAGCTTCAGTAACTTCCATTCCCTGAATAAATATACTTCCCATGTTGCTATTAACTTACACGCTGTTACATTTTCTTCCTTCTCATTACCTTAAAAGAACACGTCAAACCTTCCTTGTTTTCTGCCCTAAGTTTACTGACTCCCACCACTTACTGGCTTCTTATGTCCAGGCCAAAATGGTATCAACAGACTGAGTTAAAGCACTCATGCAACACAACACACACTCACCTTCACCTTTCTTCTATGCCACGCATGCTAACTTCAGAAAATATGACGCAGAGTCTACATGGAATACTTCACCTAGTTTAAAAGAACAACCAAATTAAAAGCCATTGACCACTACTCTTTGGGTGCGACCATCCAGCCAATTTCTTACCCACCGAACAGTCCATTCATCAAATCCGTATCTCTCCAGTTTAGACAAAAGGATGTTCAACCTGCAGGTTGTTCATGAGCAACATGAACGCTCATTCACATGGGAGTGAAAGGCAGCATAATCTGATGTTAAGCCTTAGCAAATTTCTCCTACAGCTTGGCTGGAGTTGGATGATCAGCTTCATCTCACCTCGTGCGTGGTGGAGACTGCTGATGAAGCCAGAGAGTGTTAAGGACGAAATCCCACTGAAATTCATTATTTTGCTAAAGGAAGGTAGTTATAAAGGTAATTGCAAGACGGAAAGAATGTCAACGTTGTCCTTCATAACAAATATTTTCAGGACAAGGACAAGTGGGAACAAAATGGCTTAAAGTCTGTGGGACACATCAAACGCTTGCTGCACGGCAGGTCATTTTCCTTGTTAGATCATGACCCTGTTCATTTCTACATCAGAAAAGCATGCCGAAAATCCATTGTTGCCAAGCCTGTCTACATAGATCTGCAAGAAATAGCTGTACTACTTTTGCGGCATCTTTGGGGTGTTTTTGTGACTGTAATGGCCTTCTTGTTTCACAAGGAAATCAAAAGGCAAGGCAGCACCGACACCATGAGAGTTCGGTAACTAAAGACCCATCACATACTACTGTTTGGCTTTCCTCATGGTATTTTCAACTCCCACTGCTTCACCCCTGTAGCATTTTAATACGTATTTTTTGAATTTCAGAAATTATTTTAGGCAAACCGTTTCATCTTTTCATGACTAAGCAATGTTCCATCTCAAACCCAACTCTCCCAGGGCTTGCTTGGTGGCCTGGCTCACCCCTATAAAGAAAGTTTCTTGGATTAATACCCTCAAAATCCTTCAGCAACTAAAACAGCCTTACAATTGTTCATAATATTGCCAAATCCAAAGACACGCCTTCCGTCACTCTTCGGAACAAGCTGCTGTCATACCAAGGTGTGACTCTTCTAGTTCGAGTGTTAACTAGACAGGGGTGCGGCAGCTGTATCAGCAGCGTGGCTCTCAAGCGCTCTGTGGAACAATTTCTGGATGTCTTGGGAAGACTTTTACAAGGAAGCTGGAAGACTTACCCCAATGACTAGATAACGCCAATGGGTAATATTAACCCCTACTGTCACCAAGACTGACATTCTCCAATTTCTCAGAGAAATGGATTGACTGTTAAGGAATGATATTTCCCCATAACTTGTTCCTGGAAATTGCAACATCAATTTTGCTGAAATGTTGCCGATCGAGACACACACAGAGCATGAAAATTGCTGCTTCAATCGTTACATTTGATTAAGCAAAGAGCTCGTCTTGTAATAGAAAATACTAGGCAACCTTAATGATATGCGTCACTCCTCCTTCTGCGCCAAACAGCTTTACGACCGTAGGTGAAGCTGACTTCCAGTTTCCATTGCTACCTTGCGTATAACTCAACGTGAACATCTACCATGACCACCATAACAAACCAAATGTTGCAATAGTCCGTGTATCTGGATATAAAGAAATACTATTTTTTCTCATTAACAGAACAGCATCTGCACAATTTTCCAAATTTACAGAAGTCTTAGTAGATTTTCTCCGTATTAAAATTATCTCCTACAGTTATTCGCATGCTTATAAAATAATAATCTAAGAGAAGAGCTATGACAAGAAAGTCAGAACTGGTTGGGACACAGGACAACCTTCCTTGAACTATAAATAGTGCTATAAATAGCATTACTTTTCTTTCACTATAAATAGGATTCTTATAAATAGTGTTACTCTGCTACTAATTGCAGACCATTACTAGAATCTCTGGTATAGATTAACTACAGTTTCATCAGTTTAAATTTAACTTGTACTTCCTTACTATTTCAAGGGCATTATACGCTGAGAAAAAGGCACAAGCGACAAGCCAAGAAACAGCCTGTAAAACGATCAGGCATGACCCACTCTGCAATTACTAGTTATTTTGGGGGTTTTTTAATGCTTACAGGGCAAAATAAAAATGTCCCCTACAGAAGCGTTCAGAAAAAATGCGTAAATTACTTGTTGCTTTGCATTTCTTTGAATTAATGCTTGCTAAATGATCGAATTATGTCGATTCTTCTTCTCATTGCCCCACAGAACGATAAAGGATAGCACGTCTTTTATCTACCAGGCTGCCTTGCTTGCGTATGTGAAAGCAAGCCACTCAGCTGTCAGTCCTGAAGTTCACCATCTGTTTTCAACGGAGAGTCCGTAATTTTTTTTAATTGACCATAAACAAACTAACATATCAGAAGACCTAGGATTTCTGAAGTATTATTCCCCAGTTCAGCCATTACAGAACACTAGATTTCTAGAAACGAGGGGCTGTAAGACAACCGAACACAAAACACTTGTGTCAAAGCACGATTGAGTGTATGTAGGTCATCCCTACAAGACACTTGAGCATCTCTCACATATCTCATCAGAATATAAGACAGGCTTCAGAGGTCACTCCTAACGCAGCATCTGACCTTTGATGGTGTCTTGCATCAAGACCATGGGCCCAGGGAAGAGTTCAAGGACAGAGTAACCATTTGTGACATTTGCCTTGGTACTGTCCTACACCTCTCTGAAAGTTCCTAGCCCAGAGGTAGACCCTACATATTTTTAAAAAATCCAATGGATTTCTCTTCCTTTCGAACACTTGCAAACTCTTCTCGTTTTCCTGTGGCTCTGTGAGTGATCCCCATGTGAAGACGCACCTCCTTCTGGCTTTCACCTTCCTCCTGCAGGTTTCTTTGACTTCTTGCACTGGGAGAGGCAGTGAAAAGTCAATCCCCATTCATCCTACCTGCCTCTCACATGGTTTCACATATCTATACTACATTCCCTTGGAAGGATTCCCGTGGAAGATTTATCCCTACCTTTTGATGGTCTATGCCAGCGCTTCATTGTCCTTACAAGTGGAAAACCATGCCAAGAGTCATGTTGAATTTTCAAGGTAATGCTAATTTTTTTAAATCCCATTCCCAACAATTGTAGAGAGCAGTTGAATTTGCGGCACTGTTTCCTGGAGAGCCCAAGCATTTCTTTTCATCATTAAAACCTCCTAATTCCTTCAAGCTCCCTATATGAGACATTTTTTAACTCTTCTGATCTCCTCTGTCTCCTTTGAGCCACAGAGCTTCAACCCGGGCTACCTCCTTTGGACAAGGGCTCTCCGTCTCCACATGGACTAGAATAACAACATCTTGCTCTAACATTTGCCAGAAGCTTGATGCCTTTCGTGACATTTTGCCGACACGAACTCAATCTGTGTTCCGCCGTAACGCCTGGATCCCTTTCCACAGTAATGCTATCTCCCCATTTATTTCCATTTTGTCTTTCCGTGCTTGTCAGTTGTCTGCATTTTCACTACTGAGTTCTGTCTTACTGATTTAGGGAGACGGTCCCTCTACTTCATCAAGGACATGTATATACTGTGACTGTATTACTCAAAATCAAATGACCTCACTGGAGAAAATGACCAAAGGCTCTAGTTAAAAACTGGAAAAGGCGCGAACTGGAGAAACAGCCCACCGCAAGGCAGGAAAGTGATGTACTTACTCTCTGTCTATGACCAGACAAGTTACCGCCTCAGCCGCAATGACGTTGGCTGTTCTGACATCCTCCCTGAAAGAAAAAAATACATTTCTTAAGTAACCCGTATTATTTTCAGGACAATCTTTCTATTTCCAAACATATTCCATTCTTAAAGCACTTCAAGAATAAACTTCTGGGTTTCACAGCTTTTTCCCCATATTGATTTGATGTTCTGTCATCCATACGGACTTCAAGCACTCAAAAGGCATGAGTGGAAAAAAAGAAAGAGCTTCCCCTTGTAACTAAGACATCCAGCCACGCATCAACCCACGCTTTTCATCTGGTTTAGGCAGTGTCTCATTTCTCACGTATGCACATTTGCACATAAAAGCAGTTTTATCAAAGTATTAGCTATTTGCATAGATTTATTTATGAACATTTAGACTTCTGTTTATGTCCTTCTCCCCCAAAACCTACATAGTATCTCAGCGTTGGAACACTAGGCATCTGGTTAAGTAGGACGTCAGCTCTGCTACTCCGAGCAGGTACAACGTATACGGTAGGCTACAGGACATGCTACGCATTTGCTACCTGAGCACGGAGGAGGCTGTGACTGTGCCTATAAACCGGACCTGATTAGGACCGAGCTTCTGAAAGGTCTCAGCATTAAAACACTGTGCCGGTACTTTTCACCAGCTTTTCAGATACTAAAAATACTGCATTTAGAATTTTTTCTGTATCTTCATCACCAAATGCTTTGTGTTCTCCCCTTCCCTGCCCCACCGAGATTTTGGCCATGGCCAGCCCAAGCTATAAAATATGAAGTTAATTCATTTTAATCAGACTGCTTTGGTGTTTCGTCAGGGTTTAAGAGATGCCGTTGCATTTTCTGTGTTGGCCAAACAAATGTGCAGGATTCAGAGTCGCTGTTTTATTCAAATTCACTCCAAACCTTTCCCTGTATGAAGGGCAAGTAGATTACGGGCAAAAGAGACCCACCTCTTTTAAATACACCTAATTCATTTAGATTGGAAAACTACCGTACATTTCCACTGAAGCAGAAAATAAGATTTAAAAATGCTGTTAGAAATAGCAGTTCCCCTGTTTAAAGACAGGAGGTATTAAAGCAGTAATATAGTAAAAAGAAGGGTGGTGCTTGTGCACTCGTACAGGAATATGTGTGCTCCCTTTAGTTACTTCTGAGCTACCTTTACTTTAGTATTTTGAAACAGAGTAAGCAGAAATACAAATGAAAGAGACACTAATATTGCAGCCTACATTCAAATGCTGCCTTTGAGTCTATTTTCAACGACATTAAGTGTGTATTAGTGCCAATTTATCCACACCAATAAACAAAACGATGGTCATTTTGAGCAAGTAGAAAGAAGTAGCCAAATAGCAGAATCTCTATTAACTTCTAAAACTTTGGCAAATATAGAGCAGGTAAGGAATGATAATATTAAATATCCCATTCATTTGCTGCAGCCAACTTTTGCTGGCATATGAATATATTAAAACGAGTATGTAAACTTTTTGGTTGTTCATTAATTCCAGTTAAAACTTAACATATTTATCCCATTATCTCAAATGCCTTTCTGCCACAAAAAGGGTTTATATCTTTATAGTTATAGATTATAGACATGATCATAGTTACTATATTACAGTTAGATGACTATACAGTTGTGATATATTTACATTATACAGGTATATGACAAGTAAACTACAGCTATTAGTGGCTTCAGTTCAAATATTTTAAATAAACCTTAACATCAGAGACTAAAATGCACAAGTAACTGTTATGCTTTCCACTATCTTGTACTTAATACATCCTTTTAATCGGCATGAAATCAATGTAGGATGAAGGCACTTTCCCAAAGGGCATTTCACTTTGCACAAACACCCGAACCAGAGGGCCGGCAGGGTTTTTATAATGCAGAAAGTCACGCAATTCCGAGCTTTCCTTATGTTCTGTATGAGTAGAAATAACTGATAAGTCAGGGAAAAAAACATGTTGGGTTTTTTTTTGAATGAATGATAAAGTGGCTCACATATGAAGTGTTAAGTCAAAAAATCGCTATCTTTGGGTATCGTCGAAGCCATCCTGCACACCCTCGCCTACAAACCTCCCTCTGCCACTGCGGCAGGACCCTCATCCCACAAATACCGAAGGAAAGGACCGACAAGGGGAAAGCAGTTTTCTGTTTCCACAGTTTAAATCGATTGTCAGTGGGTTTATAAACCTTGCACGCTCTTGGCTTAGGGCGTGTTTACCAATCAGGATCAAAAAGTTCATCAAGTTTCCAAAAACTGAAGGAAAAAATCCACCTATTTTCAGTTCCATACAAACATTAAACCTTTAGGTGACTCAGCTATTGCATACATCACACACTCAGACTACCAAACACTGCCAACACCTCACATAGCCTTAAAAACGACACACGTACTTAGGGCCACGCTACCAATCTACTAATTAACCTCAGTCGCCTTCAAGCGAAACAAATTGTCAGTCCGTGTTTTAAAAGGTAACATTTCGACAGGCGGCCGCCAGCTACGGCACATGGCATTAAATGCAACAAGTAATTATTAGAAGTGCAGGACATTAAATGCAACAAGTAAAAGAGCAGAAATGTACAGCATTAAATTCAAAAGTAATTATTTGATGTGCAGGGCATTAAACGCAAAAGCAAATAGTAAAAGTGCGTGGTGTTAAATGCAACAACTAATTATTTTAAGTGCACGTCATTAAATGCAAAAGCAAATACTAAAAGTGCGGGGCATTAAATACAATAAATCACTATTAGAAGCGCACACCATCAAATGCCACAAGTAATTCTGTGAAAGCCTCGCTCGCGAGCACTGACTCGGACACTTTCTGGACTTCATCGCACGAGTATTCATCGCTGCTCCCCGAAAAACAGGGCTCTTCGTCAGAGGAATCGCCTTCACTCTCCGAATACTCCATCGCTACTGTTAGCCTCCACCATTTCCAACGCCCCCCCCGAAAAACGCCTGCTTCCTTCCAGCCCGTTACTATATTTTGTCCTCCGGGCGAGCTCTGGTATTTTACAGCTCCCTCAGCTTCAAACTTCAGGACTTGGAGAAAGGTCACAGCTGCTGCGGGGGGTTTCTAGGGCGTATATCATCGGGAAATATAAGCAGAGGGTATTTTGGAACCACAATGAGGTCCAGGGCTGCACACAAATGGGCACGGCTCCTGCCCCAGGCACGTGCCAAAAACCACGGCGGGAGACCTTGCACCGCCGCGTTTCAGCTCCTTAACCCCACACTGGAATTAGACAGCAACGTTATCCACGTTCGTAAAGCTCTTCCAAAGCGTGTTATCACATCACTACATTATTCAAGAGATTAAATGCATATATGTTTTTTTTGCGTTCTAATTTGTCACCCAGTTCACCACATACAACTCAGGATTTTTCAACAATTTTGCTTCTGATAAGCTGTCAACAACTTTATTTAAGAACGATGACTTTTTTTTTCCCAAACCATTTCCAGGAACTTTTCTGATGCAAGTGTATTGATCACGCTAGTTACAAAGCTGTGTTGGAAAATGCGAATATGAAAGATATAGGCAGCTTTAATCAGAGATAAGGTCATACGTCAGCCTCTGTTCCCTGATTTTACCTTATGCTGTAAAAATTTGTCTTAAGATTTTTAAATCTTTGAGTCGATTCCCATCTTTTTGCTTTTTTACCTTCCTACATCCCCTGACTCATCAAAGTCCTGCTCCAACATCGGCTCTCATAGTTCCTACCATACCTAACCCCTTAATAATGCCGATAAAATTCTTCAAATAAACGGAAACTACATTTGAATGATTTAATTTAACATCACACCATCATATTGCTTGAAATTTGCTGTTATGCCCCTGGGTTCTTCCCAGAAGATGGACACAACTGGTGTAACCTTGGCACGATGTTTGCCCAGGTGTTGGGATCAGTTGCCCCCCTCCAGACACAGCCTCCCGGCACAAAATATCATTTATTATGAGGTGTGAGTACCCTCCTGCAGGAAGCATCACATTTACAGTCGAGACTCTTCTGCTCGTCTCCTGATGGACACTTTGTCTGTCAAAACTGATTTCCAGATGAAATATAGTAAAGAAATTTTTAGGTCTCTAGGTGGGCAAAAACCTCTCTTTAAAGGATAGAGCTTGGGCTGGTTTTTCAGAAGATCGCCAAATTTGGGTACCACTCCTCAGAATACTCAACAAAGATAATTGTTATCTCCCATGTGAAAGTCAAGGTGTAGTCAGAAAATACCCAACAAAATAATAAGGGGAAATAGAGATGCTGGGTTTTTAGCTATTACCGCTAAATTCAAGTTAATAACTGATCCCCCCCCCCTTTTTTTTTCCCGTCCACTTATTTCCGACATGCCTTGTCCTAAATACCCTCAGTCAACCTTATTAAAAATACTGTAACAAGGTCAAGTGTACAGTGCCAGAAAGTTGTTAAATGCATTAAAGAACCTGAATATCAGCAAATTAAGTACCTCTGGATAGTCTTTCTGCGGCAAATTTTTAAAACCCACCAGGGAAGACCTAATTTTTTCTTTCCATCTTGTCTTTGAAAACCCTCATTAACACCATTCTCAAGTTTAAATGATCTAAACGCTCATTTCCACAATGTCCCACAGGACTTGAGCTTTCTACCATAGACTTCTCCCAGGCAACAGTAGCTTCTGCAGAGCAATCACCAAGGACAAGACGCTGAACCATCTCACCTACTCTTGGTGGCTGGTCAAGGTCCTTCAGTTACTTGGTCAAAGAGAAATGGGTTGTCATCATCATTTTTAGAGAAAAATACATTTTTAGAGAATGTGGTACAGTTTGTGCCACTCCGCACCCTCTTTCCTCCTTTTTCTTGGTAGCCATCGCTGAAGTCAAGTCACTGGAGACCTACAGAATGGTGATGTGGTCCATCATGACTGATAGCCTGAATCAGTTACCTGGATCTATTGACTGATTTCCATAGGGGAAAAACACCCCTTGTAGACTTATATTTGGTTCCCCAACACTTCAGCTTTCTGAGAACACAACATCCATTTGCCGTTGGTTTTGACTATAAAAATACGTTACTGGAATTAATAAATACAATGTGGTCTACTAAACTTTAAAAAATTTTAATGCAAACCTAATAGAATGTGCAACCTGAAAAAGCTTCACTTGAAAAGAGTTATGCCATTTAATGAAACCTCTGAAAATTCCCATAGGCATTAAAACCACATCTTCTATAAAGGGAATGAAATACGATAGGAAAGAGATTTTGCTTCCAGAAATTCCTATTTGAAGGCATGTATCAAAATGCACACAGGACCACCTGTGCTCCTGGGCAATTTACGCTATATGGCTACCGGGAAAAGGGAACGTTTCCTACAGAACATTTCAGTTCGTTCAAAATGGTTTAAAAATACTATCTTACAGGTTTTTTTATTCAATATAAGCAAACTGTACAACTCTCCAAATCGGCTAGAAAACATACCAATCCCTTCTAATAGTTTGTTTTATGTCTTGTGAGCATATCATTAGCACTTACTTACTGTTTCTAAAATACATTTATACTCCCAGGGGCTCCAGCTGAAAGGTTTGAGCCCTGGCAAAGATTGCACAACAGGATTTACAAAAAAGAGCCCTTCCTGATAACTTACTTTGATATTTATGAAGTTAAGGACTCAGAGATGGTGAACAGGTCTTTCAAGAGTCTGTCGGTCGAAAAAATTCTGCTCTGTCCTTGCTGTACAGACACTTCTAAAAGCAAATGAAACTCCCAACAACTGCTGCTAAGAGTACGCCAAGTTTTAACTCAAAATTCTCACCCGTCACGATGTGCTGGGATCATTTCAGGATGCTGTCTGAAGTCTGACAATTATCTTCTGCTTCCTATTAGCGATGGAGGTTATTTCATGAAAAGGGAAACGCCTGGAGGGTTTCTCCTTTCCAGTTTCATGCGTGACAACAAATCAAGCCCAGTTTACATAAAATATGATTAATTTTGGTATTAATGCAAATGTCCTAATTTTAAAAAAATAAATATATATTTTGCAATCATTGTATGTATTTGGGGAAACAACTGCTGTTACAAATACTGCACTGGACTGTGACTGCTTCCTTGGCTGCCTTGCCACTGCCTACAGCCCAACCTTCATCAAGCCATTTCACTGATTCCTAGATCCCTATATAGGAATATATTTCTATATATAGGAATATTTCCTGTATTTCACTGTATTGCTATATTTCACTATCTGACTCCTACATTACAATGAGAAAAATGCTTTCATTTACTGTGTGATCTCCTGGGTCTACAGACAGAAGAAACTACGCAAGAGATGGCTGCTGTTATTTTTACCAGATTATAGATCTGACATAGTGATGCTGCTGAATTCACAAGTGTCACATTATCAGACTACATCTATTGATATCAGCGTAGGTAATGCAGATAAATTTTGCCAAAAAAAATAGTACTAATTAAAGCAGAAGCACTATGACAGGTACTATCATATCTAAGATGGTAATACTGAACCCATTCCTGCCACTTGGAAGCAAATGGAGAGATGCAGAGGGCAAAAAGTATTGATAACACAGAGACTTTTTGCTGCATTTTTAAAAGTTGGTGTAAAATCAGCCCCTGCCAGCCACCTTCACACTTATATACATGATCATAAGCTGCCGGCGATTCAGGAAACCTAGAGGGGCTTGTGTCAGCTGAAAATTATTCTGAGAAGAGAAGGGTACGCGCCCCTCGTGATCGGAAAGCAGAGAAAAAAGGTCTTGCTACCACTTGATTACCATGAAGCTGGCATAAATCTGACGGTACCTGCTCTTTTGACAGTCAGCATGAGGATTTGCCCCTCGCTGCGAGGCGTAATCAGGTTCTTCTGCTAACTCCTGGCTGCAAGGTGAGCGCGGTTGCTACGATGTGAAAGGGGTAAGAACCACATGGGTCACGGCATTCATAGAGCGCTAACTCTTTAGTAACTTTATTATACGCTTTGGTTATATTCTCATCATATTTAATCCATAACTGATAATTGCAAACTAATCTATGATCCGCGCCAGACTAATTTAACCCATAAGCATTCTCCTGAGCGGTAAGTTACTACTTTGCCATTATTTATGAAAACAGCCATATTAAAATCAAATCAAACTGTGATCCGAGAGTGCAAGTAACACACCTATTACACATGGACAATCAACGCTGCGCTTACGCAACGTCATTTTAAACCACATGCGAGAGGTTCACGTGGTCACAGTTAAATCTCAGCAGCAGGTAAGTTATACGATAGTATCTGTAAACGTATTTTATAGATGAGTAAGTCAATGCACGCGGAGCTTGAGTGAGGTACGTTAGATTATACAGGCAGCAATTAGCCTCAGCGCTGGCGTCTCTTCAAGAATGAATGAGGCCGCATCCATTTGGCCTAAGGTCTTTACCATGCTGGCATGCTCGTAAAGCCACAGGCACGTGATCGCCGCAGAGGTGGGGATCACGTTATCCCTTAACTGCGCCACTCGGACACCGTGCCAGCCTCACCGGTTGTAACCACTATAGTTAAATCTCAAACCCTACATAAACACAGAAGAATTTGCAGTCAGATTAGTGGAAACGACTGCAGCCAAAGCAGCTTCTCACAGGCTGAGGTCCATACATAGCCAGATTTATTTTTTTTTTTCCCCTCCCTTCAAGTGTTTCTATGTTCTTGCTTGGCTTCTTTGTGCATGAGAGCTGTGGGACAAATACCCTTTGTCGTGCTGAAGGGATGAGCTATGTATTTGTCTATCGAAACCACGTTTCATCGCAAGGATGCCTACCTGCAAACGATAAGAGACTTTCAGTTAAGAACATTTTTTTAAGGGTTTATCGTGAATTTGTGACTGTTTTTAAGAACTATATTTTAAACAATGCTCTTGTTAAATTCCTAAACACTGCGAAGAAGGGAAGTGGAATTGTAGTGAGATTATGCCTTCTCCTTTATGGAGGTCAGGAGCAGGATCTAGATGACAAGCCGTGGGAGCTATTTTTTTGCTACCACTTGCCCTTGGCTGACACTACCAGCCTCCACTGGCCAAGCTTCCCGGGTACCAAATTCCCACTCTTTGGGTCACTGCAATCCCACCCAAGGCACGTGATTTACACCATACTCTTATCTACCTTTTCCCATGACCTATGGGATGCCTGTGGATCCCAGTGTCCCCACCCTGGTGACTGCACCCATTTTACGTTCCTCCCCATGTTAACAACTCCTCTGGGTCCACCCATCTCTTCTTCACTTCTGCAGGTCAAATTCACTCCCATCCCTCTGTTACCCCACAAATCTTTTGACATTCTTCCATACTACCCAACTGTTGTCATTGAACTCAAGGATTTAAGTTTATGTTCATAAAACAAAGAGTTTGTCATTGCCCTGAATGGGCCAATAGGCTTTAACTGCCTCACTGCGACCTTCATGAATCATCTTCTGCCCGTGGTCCAGGAGCCCCATTTCAGCTCAGCCTAGGACCCTCAGTTGTAGGTACAGACTTGTCTCTTGTCTCCAGCCCTATTTCTTGGACGGACCTTGGATCTACAATGTAGACAGCTTGAGTCCCATCTCCTGGATGGACCATGTCTGATGCTGTAGCCTTGTTTCTAGCCCTGTCTCTACCCATCTCCTGCTCCTCCTGGCAGGACTCCCTAGGTGGACCCAGGACCTAGGCCATCCTCTCCTTGCGTCTGGGAGTGCAGGAGCATCCTGTAACCAGCACCTGCCTCAGGACCCAGTTTCACTCAGAATGGGTTTCACTTGGCTAATTACAGTGAACCCTTTCTTCTATTTGCTGCATGAAAGGTCATGTCAATAATGGGAACAAAAGCACCATGAGCAAAAGCAGAAAGCGCCCAAACCCTTCATTTTGGACTAGACCAACAAAATTAATATCCTGGACACCAACAGTTAACGATGTGCAGGACCACACTGCTGACGTGAGTGCAGCAAGGGAGCTAGAGGTGCTCACTGCCGCTCGTTCTTCAGCAGCCTTCTCACGTCTTATTAAGTGAAGTTTCACAGAGAGCTTCCAGACAAGCTGGCAGGGCTCCTGTGAGAAATCAGTATCCTTCACAAACTTCTCAAAGGCTCCCGCTGATGCAATTATCTCTTCTGAGGCTCTGCAAGCCCGTGCTTCCCATCTAGCTTATGCTTTCATCTCAGCACTCCTCTATACTGTAGCAAGAAGAAAGTTGACCCAACTTTCAGATGGTTGGAGTGGGTACCAGCAGCACTCAGAAGAGCTGCGGAGACTAAATCAGCTCATGCTGGGCTCCACATTGCCACACTCGACTCCTCCGATGGTCAGGTTAACTCCCTCCCGTAAAGCCAACTAGAGCATCCCTCTGCAACATCATGGTCTGCGGTGCTGATGGGGCCGTATTTTAGTCCGAGTACTTGATTTCTTACTCTGTGTGTTATTTTATGGCGGGAATAGCACAGAAGGGAAAACGAGGAGGAAATTTTACCATCAATAAAGAACTAAAACTGTTCATTTTCTTTTCCCTTATTTTCTCATTTCTGTACACAGAGTGATGGCACAGCTTTTATACTTTGGCTCTGTGATCATCTTGAACTGATTTAACACAAATTAAACCTTTGGCATGCTTAGTTTTCTGGTAGGTCAGTGCAACTCACCCCTTGGCCAGTAATCACTGGTACCAGGGAAAGCCCCAATGAGTCAGGTTACCAGTGGAAAGGGATGTGGTGGGAACACGTGGCCAAGAGGGAACAGGGAAGTTCAGGACCAGTCTCTGGCACAAACACAGCCACACGCTCACTTAAGATGACTCTATAACCCCATTCGAAACGATCTGTGCTTGTCTAGAGGATACGCATGCCCAAATCTTCATCCCTGTCTTGTCTGTTGAAGGCGGGACTAGAAAGCCCCTCATCTTTCATACGCTCGGTCTGCACTCCCTCGTGATTTCACCATTTCAGCAACCACTGACTGATGACAAAACCTGCCAAGCTAAGGAAAGGCTGCATTCCTAATAGAAACCAGCACAATATAACTGCTTGCAACATGCATCAAACTGAAGCAAAAAAGCAAAAGCTGTTTTGCCTGTGGAAGACACTGTCACAAGAAATTTTTTATCTATTAGAAAGTATTCATAGACCTTCATGAGCAATCTCACTAGCGAAAAAAGGATACAGTACATTTTAAGAAGTATTGCTTTAAAAAAATCCCTTGAATTATGCTCTATCACCACTAATATATTTACTAAGAAAAACCCCAAACCCAGTTATGAAGTGGGGAGCAGCATAATACAGACATAGCAAATAAAGTGAAAAATCTGAAAAATCGATTTGCTGCAGCCCAAGGAAAAGCTAAAAACTTTGGAGAAGCACTGACAAAGCCAAAAGAGATTTCACACTCCACCTACACCGAGCCTAGATGAGCAGGAGAAAGTCCTTTCAAGGCAGCATTTACAGTCTTCACTCAAATAACCACAGTACAAAATATAAAACAAATATAACCCCAAAGTTGCTGGTACTCCACGTGGTCCTATCCAACTCACAACCGTAACTTCTCTGCAGTTTTAAAAATCACTCCAGAATTGAGTTTCTGGAAAAATTTGCCTTCACCTTGGATGGCGATGCAGAGTATTTCATCGCTCTTCTACTGGCGAAGCAGCCGTGCAGCACGCATCTTCATTTCCACAGTATTTTACATTTATGTGCTTAACGCTAATTACTGAGGAGGTGGATGTATTTATTTTTCTAAATCTATTTCAGTAGGAAAGGATTGGCCACGTCTGAAAGCGGAATTGCACTAGAAATACATATGGTTCTTTGTGGCTGGTTCCGACTCTCCGCTTGTCCTAGTCAATTCGTGCTCACGTCCCATAAAAGCAGAGGACACGACACCTAAGCACTCATCAACGCACAGAAAGAACAATGGTTTTGGTTTTCTTACATCTTACATTAACTCAGGCGTGGCTGCATTCGCCTTCAGGAAATATCCTGAACTCCGGCTGGTTTTCGGTTTTTTGGTGTCTGCAGAAATCTGTACTTCTATATTATAGCAGCATCTACGCCATAAATTAATTTACATTCTAATTTTCACTGGTGCTTAGTCAAGGTGAGAGAGACTGGCTCACTGCCTTTAAATATTCCCTTCTACCATTCTTCTGAATGCTAAAGGTTTTGTATGGCATATCGTGATTTTTATTTAATTTTTTATCTTGCAATCTTCTGGCAGAAAAGTTTCATGATTTTCAAAGAGAAAACCTTTAATTTTGGAATCGCACTCTCTCTCTTTGCTATATTAAGAGTCAGTAATATACTGACTTCACTGCCAAGAAAAGCAGATGTATTCGTTTTCTTTGTCCCCATTAGTACACAGTACTCAAACTCCAAACCACTTTTGATTTCTGGGTCTGTGGAGTCAGGGCTTGTAACAGGAGAATTCCAGGATGGGATGACACCTGCTCAGGGTACCCCGGTGACCACTCATTCAGACACGCTCCCTCTGTTTGCGTTTAGCTGTTACGCAGTTTATTGCTTTAAATACATACCGATCCAGCAAGCAAATTCATGCCGAAACAGATGATCGCATATAGAGGTCCCATTTCTGTGCTCGCGTGGTGGTTCGGGTGGTAGGCTCCATCTTTCCGGGTGTTGCCGGGGAGGCAACGTTGTCCTCTATATGGACTTCCCTCTTTTTATCCTATCCTTTGGTGGTCGTCCCGCGACAGGGGGCCAGCCTGTCCCGGGAGCACCTCCCATCTTTGTTACACAGCTAACCCTCCCTCTGCGCATGTGTCGTTTTTACACGGCGGAGGGGCTACCAAGTGCTTGGGTGTCATTTCTTCATCTTCCTCACTGTCCTTTCTGGTCTATTCAAGGTCGTTCTGCAGGATTTTCAACACCATTTTCATAGCTCCCCAGCTACATACTCTTTGGCGTCCTCTTGAGACAAGCTGTTTGCTCTCTCGCGTCTTTTTTAGCTGTTCATTATTACATGATCAGCATGTGATGGGGCAATGTTCCGTAC
This sequence comes from Cariama cristata, assembly GCF_000690535.1. Classification (NCBI taxonomy): domain Eukaryota; kingdom Metazoa; phylum Chordata; class Aves; order Cariamiformes; family Cariamidae; genus Cariama; species Cariama cristata. The sequence goes on from NW_009630596.1 coordinate 67,129, forward strand.
CGGACCAAATCATTCTTGTTAACGCCATGGTTCCCAATACTGGGCTGAACGCAGATTCCCACCAGAGCTGGACTTCCAGCGAGTTCTGGAACTGGAGGGAAATGGGACCACCTCCTGGGGATCCCCTCGTTTCTGGTTCCGCACATCACTTGAAAACACTGGGAATTTCCTGAATCTTACGGATGACAAGTCCATTTTCCTGCTATTTCAGATATGCCATGTAATATCTTTCACAAACTTACAGATCCAAATTAAAACCAGTTTTGTTGGTATGGCCATTGAAGACACTTCCAGAACTCACTTCTCGTATAGTTAAGGCACTCTTTTCTGTTTCCCAGCCTAAATTAGCCATAGCAGGCTTCAATCTAATTGTTCCTGGACTAAAACCATTCTCAAGTTAAAATAATTATTTTCTTCCCCTTGATATATTTATATACAAAACTCCAAAACCTTTTCACATTTTATTTCATCAAGTTAAACAAGTCAAGGTCTCCTAACGTTCATCCTCAGCAAACCTAAGTGTCCTCAGTGTTTTGGAATACTCCAGATTAGATCTCACCGAGGTTTTGTGCAGCGATAGAAATATTGTCGTGGTCCCACTGAATACGCCTCTCGATGTCTCCTAGAACTCCATCTCACGGTGTTTAATTTCTGTATCCGCACGTGGTGCCACACAGAACCTTGTGTTCAAGTCCAGACAAATGATACCTGCTGTGGTTCCCTTGTCCAAAAATTGGGTTCTCCTGCACAGACACAACGTGTAGCATTCTCCTTCAAGCCGTTGCAACAAATTCGGAAGGAAAGGATAATTAAACCTTGTATAACATTGCTGTTTTCCAGCTTGTAGCTGCCCGAATGGTCCCACTGCTTCCGATGCCTCTTGCTCTTCCCACTTCTGACAGCACTCGTGGTAGATTCACACGTCCAGTTTCAGAAATAAGACTGATCTGAGCTTAAGGATGGAGATAATGATGTCCCCTACGTCCAAATCTACTCTCTTTTTAAAGCTTTGATTGCCTTTTATTTGTAAGAATTTCTACACCTCTACCTTAGCCTACAGTCGCAGCATGGCCAGCTGTAACAACCACCTCCCCTGCAGTGCCTACTCTTGATTTAGTAAAAAAAATAAAATAATCAAGGTTTTACTTGATAAAACCAAACAAAAATCTCACAGTTACTAGGTCGGATCCCACTTCAGTCACAAGACAGTTTAATGAAGAGAACAAAAGCTGGTCCTGCTTGGAGGAGCAGAGTGAACTAGAGGAGCTCCAGAGCTCGCTTCCGACCCGGGTAGCTCTATGCTCCCGCGTTGAGGACAAGACATACAGTATTTTGGAAAACATTAATTTAAATACTACACTAAACATCTGGTTTGCAGTCTTTAAAGACAAAATTGAAGAAATTAGATTAGAAAAGATAAAATTACAAGTACCAACGTAACCAAAAACAGTCTACTGAAAAAAGATCTTAAACGTGAAAAAGAGCCTCTTCAACCAATAAAGATCACTGGTCTTAAGCAATATGCCGCACATAAAGGACGCGACACGTTCCTGCCATAGGACTTTGCAGATCTCATTTTCAAGACTGTATTTCCTTAGTAAAGCCAAATGAAAGCAAGGAATCCCAAAACAGGAACCTAAGATACGACATTTGAGTCTCCATGAGTCTTCTCCATCCACCAGCTGCAGAAAAGCATCAAAACGAACTCTGATAAACACACCCTTGTAAAAGCAATAATCCCTCATATTTATTACCTGAGAACATTGCAACTGCTAGAAGTATATTATGCTGATAAAACCACATTTTTTTAAATCAAAAAAACCCCACCCTTTAAATGAAGTTTTATAACTGACACGTCCAAGAGAATTACAAACAGCGTCTGTGACCAGTTTTTCTCTTCACCGTGAGAATCCTATCCAAGGAATCGAACTGACTCGGAAAGAAATGAATTCGTTTCTGGCACCGGTGAGGGTGACACTTCTCTGACCTACGGGAAAATATGCTGCTAGGAGGATGACAGAAGTGCTAAGAGAGCAATTAGGGTTGTCACCTAGCATATTCCCAGGAAGAAAGTGATGGATCCTCATTCCCGGTCTCAATCTCCTACCGATGGCGGCGTGCCAATGAATATTGCTACTGTTTTGAACAACCCCAACAGAAGGTATTTTATCGCAGCGACAGTCGCTGGCCTCGGCAGCACGATGTTATACCCAATCTTCTGCACCGTGGAGCAGCCGGTCGTCTTCTGGGTGGACATACACCACCCTGATACAATGGATTTTATTGCTTCCAGGGCTAGCTTTATATGATTTTATGTGACTTTTATAGGACACATGCTGATGAATAGCTGAATATCAGGGTGGAAGATTCAGCAGCCAGCACTGGGGAACGCACAATAAAAATCTAAGCAATTATTATAGCTGTAATTTAAAACTATTATGACCCTTCAAGAAACTTTCTCCTTCTTTTATATTTCTATCAGTCAAGTAGGTATTTAAGAACAAATTATGATGAATCCCAACATCACGTTTGAATGTGAGGCCATTCAACCCAGGAAATAGCAGAACGACTTGCATCAGTAAGTACAAGCAGGTGCAAATTTGTTCTCCCCTTCATGCCCCGCTACGTACTGTATTTCTAAGTCAAATCTGAATTTTAAATGACAGATGGACCAGAAATGAAACCATAAATTCTAACACTTTGAGAGCCAAGTGACTTGCCCCATGGATGCAATTAATGTGAGTCCAAGCTGCTCCTCTGATGGGGTGAAGTGTCCCTCTGGGTCTGCACTGAACCACTTCAAGTGTTAAAATGGGTAATCTCTTCTTGAAATTTGGTAAAGGATTAAAAGAGTTTTGTTTTTTTTTAAAAAAAAAAAAACAGCCTGGTTGAAGAAGAAATATAAGTCAAAGCTTAAATAAAATGATTGAGAACATTGAAGCAGGTTGGCTTCCAACCATTTTTAATCAATTTAACATTGAACTGCATTTTACCTCAATATACATAAAGAAAACCATATCTATCCAGAGCTGGAAAGGGAGAAAGTTTAGGCAGGATTAGAATTTGGGCATAAATCCCGTTAAAAAGAAAATGTACATTATCTAAAACAAAGGACTGGGGTTTTGCTTACAGTTTGTTTTCATATCAAGTTGCTTAAAACCCACTGGTTTAGTAATAACACTTAAAAAACAAGAAACAGAAACCTTTTTATATCACTCAACAGTATCAGAAAGATTACCTGGGCTTTCTTCCCTACAATCATTATTTAGCTCAAATACCAGCAAACCGCAGCAGAATTTTAAATAGGCTCTACTCATAATTTATGGGTATCGCTTTTCATAACTCACATACAGCTTTGCAAAATGACTGTGACAAGGATTACTTTGTACTGCTTTACTATATTATGGCCCATGTCATCTTCTATAACCACAAAATACAAAGCCTGCATCAATGATCAAGGGTGGGATATTGCTTTCCCCCCCTAATCTACCTACAACTTCCATCTTACCTGCAGTGATCAGAGCAGTGGCAAGCCCAGAAACCTTCTCTATAGAAATGAGGTCTACGGCGGAATTATACAGATGGCTTTTGAATACAGTAATCTGCAAAAGTCATCTGGAAATCCAGAATTACATTTCTTTATAAGTGTTCTTATATTAATATTTACAATATGGATCTTTCTTGCTTGGCAGTAATAGTACCACTAGGTGTTCTTGGGATGTCAGTGTCTCTACGGGAATGCAATTTCTGCTCAATTAATTTTCTAAAGATGTGAAATTCTGGTGCATTCATGACACAGCGACATTTTAGATAAAAGTTACTGTCTTCCTAGAGCATTAAAATTTCACATGCATATTTCAAGGAAGGATTCCCATTAGCCTTATGTAGGCAAAATAAAGACATCCCTAGGTCAACACTTACCCAACTTTTCGATTGAAAGACATTTTTTGAAAAATATGCAGGGGGTTTCTTTTTTTCTTGAGAAAAATCCATGAAACAACATTGTATTGTTTTGTGCTTACAACCACTAAGTTAAACTTAAAATGTTTGTTAATGGCTTTTATTCACCATGTCACCGATTTCGGCAACTACCATTCTTTGCATGTCTTTGCATGTGAAACTGGGTTCGAACTGGGGACTGGGACTATTTTGAGTCCCTGGGCCGTACTCTGAAATGAGAATCACAGGCTAAGCCCTGTTTCACTTATCCCATATCAGAATCACATAGGCTGTGATGAAGAAAACCAGATGATAAGAATTCTTAGGTCCCACAGAAAAAGACTAGAGGTAAGTAACTGTAAAAAAATAGGTTTTTGCTTCACCTTTCAGTACTAAACTATAACTAAGAATATTTCCTAGTTTCTGAGAAAAATTCAAATTAACTGAACAGTGGGAATTTTAGCAAACTTTTATCTCTGTACCACTGCTATTTTATTAAAAGACTTGATCTGAGTCCCGCAGTATCATGTTATGACACGTACTAAAGCCATGCATCCACTAAATGGATGAGAAAGCTAAATATCGGCAGCATTTTGCTAAAGATGCATGATGCTGCATTATTTTCTGATAGTATATAAATACAATACATATAGACAATAATACTACATTATTTGCTGATAAATAGCACTTATCCAGATTCACAACTAACAGCTAACAAAACCCAGGTGAACACAATTTCCTTTGGCACTTTGTAGTCATCTTTGTTGGTAAAGGTGATAGGAGCCAAAGCCTAAGGTTTCCAAAAGCTGGTACCGCCAGGGAAGGTGGCAGATGAATTAGGGATGTCTGCCTAGACACCTGTGAGAAGCGGTACCCTCACCTCAGCTGTTCACCCAGGTGTTAACGCTTGAAAGTGCAAAACATCAACTCCTAAAGCACTGGCACCTGCAGCCAGGATGAGATATTTTGCAAAAAACCCCAAAGAAACCCCCCAAACCCAACAAACCCTCTCTATTTTCATCAGCTTTTCTTATTGCGTCAGGGAAATAGAGGGATCATTGGCAGCGTTGGGGTGTGAACACTTGCAAGTCAAGTACTTGTAGGCCGTTACGTGATGCAGGGTCTGCTCTGCCTTTTTTTACTGGGCACAGAAACTCGACTTTGGGGAACCCATCTGCTTGGGAAGGTAAATCCAGTAAAACACAACAGCTGGGAGAAAAAGAGAAGGATATCTCCTCCCTTATCCTTTGCTACTGAGTCGTGCGTGAACCTTATCTGATTTAAAAGGGTGTAATTGTACCCATCTTGTCATGGCTGGATTTGCGGACATCCCAGTACGTGTCAAGGACTATCCTTTCGCTAATTCACTCTGAAGGGCGAGTCAAACGCAAGGCGTAAGCGACCAAGGGGCCACAGCAGGTCTTCTACTGAGAATCCAACCAAATGATCCCTGAGGTCTTACCAGCATATTTGAAGATCACAAGAAGGTGTAAGTGAAAGTTCATTTCCAGCTCAGTTCTATTTGCAATTATAAATCGAATTGCAATAATAAATTGAAATGGCAATAATTCAATCTTAATGTGATTTTTCACGGAGACATCAGGTCTTTGGTGGCAGCGGTTCCTGCACAGTTGGTTCCTACCCTCCCAAGCTTTTTCCTTTCCTATTCACTGCCTTCAAGATTTTTATGAACTGTTTTAATTTTTACATCCTGAGCCCCATCAGGGCCACGTAAACCTGTGCTAGGTCCAGGGATTTATGACTTTCTTGCACTTACTTTTAGTAGTGAACCCTGCGCATCACAACTGTAAGACTCCGACCTTATTGACCGATGCCAGAAATGGGCTCTTCACATTATCAGCTTATGTGACAAGGATGCAAGTTAGACTAGATCATCTTGTCATCAGAATAAATATAAATGTTCCCTATTTAGAAACCTGGAATAAATATTTCCAGTTTAATTTTTACAAACAAAAGTTAACGTTTCCTCTATCTACACAAGGATTTCAGGAATACTACTCTGTGTATTCCTGCCTTGCGACCCTAAAGAACAAAACCTTACTCATTTAAAACTCTTACTCATTTAAAACCTTTTAATTTCCTTCCCAGAAACGCTCATTTTAACATGCTCTAAAAACGAGATTTGTATGGTTTGCAGCATCACTCCAGCCTTTTCTTTACTGAAACCACTGTTGCTGCCTCCTGCTTCAGTATTCAACTCTTGTCACAACCACAAAGATCTTGTGCAATATGTTGACCATGACAGAGAAAAGCGAAAGTCTTCTATTCAAGCAATTAAACCCAAATTTCTTCTGCAGCTAATTATACACCGATCATTTATGAGTCAAACTAATAAAAGTATCAGAAAAACATAGGTTTAGGAGGTTTTTTTTTTGGTTGCTTGGAAGCCGTCACCACAGGAGTGGCGTCCCAGTTTGGCCCATGCAGGCAACTGGAGGCAATGGTGTGACAGAAGAGCTCTCTGCCTTGTAAGCAGCCTCTATGACAAAATTTACTTGCAGATTTACAACTACCAAGCCTTCAAAGTCCTGCAAATGACACCGCTGGGGCGTTTTGCATGTGCAGGCATGACTGCAGTGTCCCTTACTCTTTTTGAACAGCAACAGTAACAAAGACTTCCCCTACTTGTGCTCGCAATGGCGCTTTTCCCCCCACTTTCTTTCCACTCATCTTTTTTATCCTCTTTCAAATCTTCACCAGTTCTAATTTCACACTGGGACACGAGGGACCCAAAGCAGCCAATCCAAATTTATTAGCATTTTGGGGCCATAGTGGTTTTTCTTACGTGACCCATATTCATCACGCAACGCTTGTCGCTCTCGTAGCTGCTCGAGCATTAGGCAAAGCTGCCGAATTTCACCGTATTCCACCACGTTCGATGCAGCGGGGTCCAGGCCTCCAGGAGCGTGGTTCCCATTAGTAGGATGGCAACAATGCTTAGAAATCATCCTCTGCTGATACAAAAATCGTTTCCAGCGGACCCACTCCGTTAGGGGCATGCCCAGTGCCTCTCACAGAAATCACTCAATGTTTATATGACTCAGTACAGTGTTTTCACAAGACCAGAAAGAGAGAGAAGAGCAAATGCAGTTGTCTATAGGAATTAGTATCAATATTTTCGTAGGTAAAATGTGGCTTAAGTTTAGTACGGATGAAATGAGAGACTAAAGCAGAATCCGAGCGACCTAATGCTGATACTAGGATGTTAATACCTATTTGCTTGCCAAATCTATTACCGATTTAAACCCATTATTCTTGCAATTTATTCTGAATTATTGTAATGAACTAGTGTTTCACTAGCAAGTAATTAATAATATTCCCTACGTGAACCAACCCAGAGGTATGAAATGAAATTTTTTCATGTGAAAAAAAAAAGTGCAGTAGTATCCTACCACACACAGTACATTACTATTTTAATCAGTCAGCGGATGACAAGAGTGTCTTTAAAATCCATTAAGTGTTAATTATCACATTCAAGGACAATTCAATTAAATCCTGGGCAAATCAGAAGAGTTCGAGAAACTAGCGCCTTGCAGACCTATTCTGCATAAGGTACGTATCTACCAGCCTCGATCAGATAAGACAAAGCTAGACAGAGCCAAAGAGCAAGAAACTTGCACAGGTAAAGAGGAAACCATTTAGTTGCATAAAGATTTCCTCACTATAAATTGTGTTACAGTTGAACAGAGCAGGTGTCACATTTAATAAGTTCTGAACAGTATAAACTATTTCGTATATACTAAGATGACTATGTTCACATATCTACACATGCATATTACCGTTGCTTTTCTAAGTCTTTCTATTTTTTTCTTTCAAATTAGTAACACTAATAGGCTTTTATGAAAGTATTTTGAAAAGGAAATAAAAAGTAGCAAACCACACAATTTTGCCACGATTACCTGCAGAAAAAGTAATTTGCAGAGCAGCAGCAGCAGAATTTGGCACACAGAGCCACATGAAACAGTCTTTGACCCATTTTCCTCACGAAGGACTCGACAGCTGTCCTTCAGCATATAATTTAATAAGTCACTAGAGATAAACACAAACAGGGAATAGAGAAAAAAAAACAAACACCTGAAACTCTCTCAAATAATTACTTCAACTTTGGGATATCCTGATATTTTAACCTTGTTAAAGAATCAAAGAGTTTGGAGGAAACAAAGTCCTATTATTAGTAAACCAATTAATTTTCAACAGATATTAATGAGCAGAATTTCATCCCATTAAACAGCATGAATAAAATCTGAGATCAAAGTCTAGCTAATGAAAACAGATGCTCTTCTCGGTAACTTTTACAGAATTAAGATTAAGAACTTGGGGGTTCTGTTTACTTTTTCCTTGTTTAAGCTATTTAAATCAGGGAAGACTAGTATAATATTTTATTTGAATAAACCCACAGGAATTTGTTACGTGTCTGATTCTTTACAGCTTATTCAGGCCAAATCGCCATCAGAAGAGACCTATTACTTACAAAGACAGGATCCGCCAAAGCAGAGAAGAAACCAAACTCTTGCACCTCTCTGGTTCTGGCTGCGACATGAAAAAAACCGTGCACAAAATAACTTTTAATTTTTCAAATGAAAATTGGAAAAGCAAGGCAAAAGCTGCTTCTCCAGTTCCCTATTACCGAAAGATGACTGGGACGGAGAGTAACCTACAGATAAGCCACATGATGCCTCTACAGCTCAAAACTGAAGGCATCAGCAACCATCTCTGTATGCTCTTCCGGACCTGGGGAAGAAAACATGTTGCTTCCCGATCTGCAAATGCAACAAAAGCTCGTTTCCAATGCATTTGTGTATTTTATTCTATGAATGAGTGTAGGAACCTACTTATACCTTAATTTTTTCCTTTCAAAATCAGACAAAGCTGGCATGAAAGCTTACAACCTACCGGTGGATGGAGAAGAGAAGGAAAACAGGCAGGTGGGAAAGGACAACTAAACTGGGAATTATATAAACCGTATTTCCTTGGGCAAGGAAGGACATGGAGAAAAGCGAGGTCCTTCAGCCCTCACTGAGCATATGTACACCATGTATATGTCCTCAGTGAAGCCCACTCGCACTCTCTGATTATTTGAAAAGCTACGAAACCCATGTCCAAGACCTGCCTCTTGTTAGTCCCTACAGCTCCTGCAAGAGATGCTTAGGACTAGAACCGGTGAGGGGACGGAAAAAAGATGACAAGACCTGCAAGCGATGAGTTATTCCCTCATTGCAGATGAGCAAACTAATGAAAGCGTGCCTTAATTAAACCACGTCTCTTGGAGTGTATCCTTCCCCAGCAGGTCCTGACTCACTGCAGACGACGCCATATAAAAGCCATAAACCACCACAGATTACGTTGGGAGGGAACATTTGCAAAGAGTCAGGGTTGTAACGAGCAAAAGTCTGCGATGCTACTGGCAAAGGAATTCTAGCAAAGCCCCATCGAAACCTACCACCAAACACGCTGCCTTCATTTTAAACTGCGTGCGCATCAATAACATGCCTCCTATCAACTGGGCTGCTCATTTTGTGGTCGGAGTATTGGATGAGACCACGCTCCTGCTCCTCTCTGTGAACACAAGAAACCATATTATTCTCATAATCTCATCACATGCTCATAATAAAAGAGACAAAATGCACGCTGATGACCATGATGAAATCCAGTATAGTGGATTTGATCACGTAGAACATTACCCACTAAACTCTGCCTACCGAGATGAACAAATACCATCCTTTGGTACAGTTTTAACACCTCGCATTATTAAATTAGATCTGCTGTTCGTGAAAAACCACCTCTGAGAAAAGTGTAATTTTTTTTTTTTTTTTTTTTTCAATCCTAGCTAAATCTGAAATGGAAAGGTTTGCCTACGTGGCAGAGTAGTGCTGCGCAGAGATAACCCAGTTGACTTTGAACATCCTAAATGAGTTTGGGGACTGGCAAAGTCTCGCTCTGTTGGCACAGGGCTCTTAAGGACACAAATCCAGTCGCCTGGATTCCCACATGGTGACTCTTGATTCGCACATGGCGACTAATTCCCTGAACACAGGGGCTTGGGTCTTTTTTTTTTTTTTTGCACAAGCAGCATTTTTCAAGTAAACGTGACTGCTTTCCCCTTGTGTTTTTGGAAACGACAGGGCATTTAACCATATATATTCAAATATTATCTTCGGTTGGAGAAGCAAAAGAGATGAACTAATATATTGGGAAGTATGGCAATAAAGTGCAAATAATTTGGAAATACTGTAGCCATTTGAGAATGCAAATATTGCCAACAAAACTATCACCAAAATCACAGATAAACAAAGGAATTTTGCAGCTGTTGGGGAGTACCAGCGATAACATTTGTGAAAATTGCTGGGCTTAGGGGTCTGAAATAAAGACCCTTTTCCCATGGCTGACTCATGCCTCTTCAACCCTTGGGTACCGGTAACATCTTGAACCTGGACGGCAAATGAAGACTCACAAATTGTGAAGCGGTCCAATGCTGCTTCTGAGTGCTAGGAGAAACACGGTGTCGCAGTGTCAGCGTCTCATTACTAAATCAAAGCTCCTGACAATTAAAATACTTCCCTTCCATTCTCTCACTAACCTTAATCTGGTATCTCCACGTGGGAAAAGTATCTTCTACAGCCATAAAAGGAAAAAAAAAAAAAAAAGGAAAAATAAGGCTATAAGGTTAACTACAATACCTTATTACAAGCCTTTCATGAACAGTTTTAAAATGATAAAACATTTTCTAAATGAGCTTGCATTCCTCTGAGATGCTGTGCTTAGACAGGCGATACCTTTATCCAGAAAACATCAGACGTTGCTCAAGGACACACGCTGGGGGTTAGTTTAAAATCTAAGTCTTTCCTACAAAGTCTTTGTAGCATCAGGGCAATAAACCAAGAGCACAAAAGGCTCAGACTTTCCCAGTGTTCAAAAGATTTTCAGCTCTCCTAGGTAGAGGGATCTCTCCAAAACTGCCACATTATTTAAGTCTTTCTCCAAGTCTCTAGGAACCTGTCCAGAAAGGACACATGATGCAAGATTTAAAAACATACTGTGAAGCATATGACTTAACTCCTTTGCTTTTGTGGACCCTCCCCAAAATCCATGCGGATTAGATATATTCCCATTTTCATTACAATAAAAGACTGGGCTCAATAGCTTTTTGCAGCAAATAGCTGCAATAATCCCTGTTAAATGCCAGACTGTTTGGTTTACATCCTCAGGAATTTTTTGTGAAGCAGCAGCTACCAGTTGTCATTTAGGAAGTTCCGGTTGGACATGATGGAAAAGTTAGGAAAAATTCACAGCAGTGCAATAGGTCGACTGGTGACCGGCGCTCCATCCTTGGAGATTTTCAAGATTAGGCTGGACAAGGCAATGACGAATTTGCTCCAGCAGCTGTGACAGCCCCACTTCACGCAGGAGGTCAGAGCAGAGACCTTCAGAGCTCCCTTTCAGCCAACGTTCATCTGATTTTCGTTTCTCTCCTGTACACGATTCCCCCTCCTCCCCTCCGGTAAATTCAGCTAATTTTTAAGAACCGTGTAACACACGGGTCACTTTCTAGACTAAACCATATTTTCACTCTGGCAGTAAGAGCTGCTAAAAACTATGGTACAAACTCCAGGTCACCTGAATAACAAGAACCAAACGTCTTTTTATGCCACCTCTCAGTTTTCCTTAAGGCAGATATATTCAGAGAAAGCTCGAAGAGAGCACTAACAGAATATCAGATGAGGATTTCAGATGCAAGATAGGAGAGAAAATCACAACTAGAGTCATCTTTAAAAGCACTATATTAACCTATGGTAATGTAAGATGTTGGAAGTACCTGGCTTCAGAACAGAATAATATTGAGTTTAAAATTCATTCCATCTCCTTTTGGAGTTTCAGCCACTACCGGAGGAAATTTCAAAATATCCAATATTCAAATCACAGGGAAGCCTTCACCAGCAGACGCAGTAGGTAACGCATGTTACCTCCCAGTTATCTGAGGGAAGAAAGATTTACTCCACAGCTTTTGCATAAAAGCTTGTGCGTAATTTCTACAAAGTCCTTCCGGGCTATTTATGGACTGACGCGTACACTCTGCTCCTTTTAACTTCCAAATATTTCCCTTGAGTTCTACCTTGCTTAATTCCTGTCTTTTCAGCGCAGGGATGAGAAGATACTCCCGATCGCTTCTGCAATCGAGTGTGTAGAGGAGTTGGCTTCTAGACTGGAGTTGCACACCAGCTTGGCATGAAGGAGCTGTGCGTCTTCAGTCTATAAGAGCAACTCCTTGGCGAGGAGCTTTACACCTTTCCCTCTTCCTGACTGAATTTCAGTTTGTTTGTCCTTTTTCCCCCTGGGTTAAATGTGACTCCACCTACCCAACTGTAGAAAACTAAAAATGATTTTGAAGGTTACAATCAAGGACCAGAAGAAGCTAATCTACTTATTTTACGTCATCATCTCTACCACAGCGTGGTGCAAAAGTCACTCAGGCATTGCAGAAGACACATAAGAACTAAAAATCAGGGTATCCTCACTGTAATGCCTTTTGTAGATTTTTAGCTAGATTATCATCGAGCTCTTGGCAACGTTACTGATTCTTCACTCAGAGTTGACTTGGGCTGGTCACCTCGACACTGAAGTTACTTAAGAGAACAGCTGGCTTAATTTGGAAGAAATTTAAAAACACTTCTTTGTGACATCAGCACAGGCAATATTAAAAAAAAAAAACAAAACAGGTGGAAAATACAAAGTGGATTTAGACCCAAGAGAGCAAAGTCAAGCCAACAAAACCATCATCCCTCTCTGCTTAAAGCTTAGTCCCTCTTGCCAAGTTTATTTCCTTTTCACTAGTTTGCGCTCTCTGTTTGAAAGAAAATAAATTTTAAAAAAGTACAAGACTCGCATTATTGCAGAGTTTAAGACAACTTCTTTGTAAAGTTCCCAAACATCTTATATCTAAAATTACCCTCCGGAATGGGAAAATAAAATAGCACCTAGGACAAATGATGATTAACCTGCTGTAACAGCCATTATCATCTTTATAAGATCACGGCAAAAACTATTCTAAAATGTTCCTGCTTCTTCTCAATTCTATAATTGAAAACATTTTTTCATTTAATTATAACATGATTGAGGAAATAATGGAATTTAGCAAGTGCCTTAAAGATGTGCGTTTTAAGGCTTTAGACTTCAGGAATCAAGAACTTGATTTTACAAAGCCCAGAGGCTGGGGGGAAATAAAAAAAAAAAAAAGAATTTGAAAGTAATATAAAAATTGTATGAATTTAAATCTGAGAGCCCCTTCAGCAGTCAGAGTGAAATTGCTTCATTAGGGAAGTTCTGCCATATAAACCTGTAACACTTGTTTCAGCTTGAACAAATCTAAGATTAAATTGAGATGAAGGCTGGCCACAGTTTTAGTACTTGCAAATGAGCTTTTTCCCTTTTTATTGAATGCAAACGCAATTAAACCTCTGAAAATAACTGCGTTCAATCCAACGCATGCAGCTCAACGCTTCCGCTCTCATACTGTTGGACTTGGGACGATTCGCGTAACTCCGGAGAGCATCGCTTATGTCTGCAACCTGGCCACAATCACACTTCACCTCAAACTGCAAAAGCCTGCAGAGATCTCAGTAACAAACATATATATTTGCTGAAATAAATATAGTAAATACACTTATTCTCAGCAAATTAGCATTTTCTAGAGGGTCTAGCGGTGAAGACCTGTATATGTCCTAAGTATGGCAGGAACAATTTGTTATGGTGGCACCAAAATCTATACTCCAGTTCAAGGTCAAGAGGAAGTGGCTGGCTGGTGAGAAACAGAAGAAAATCCATAGAAGAGAGCCGTATACAACAGCTCAGAATGACAAGAGGTGCTCGTAGCACATCACTAGGACTCTACTCCTAGGAAACAACTTCACACACATAGCAGTAAAGATGAGCTCGAAGGAGGACTGAAGCCTGGCCAGCTTTGTGGGTTCTTCACAGGGAACCTCTCCCAGGCTGGGGGGGGCATCAGGAAGAAGGACAAAGATGCTTTTTAGACAAGCGTAATGAACGGGCATTAGATACCAAAATCACTAGCAACTATGGGAAAAGGTTGGATGGAGGTAAGTCATGAAAGCAAAGATGAAGAGTTGGTGTTTGAGGCAAGAAAGCAGGGGAGTCAGGACTCTGGAGTAACAAAAGACCATAAAACCTCTGGAGGATTTTGCTTTATGAAAGCATCTTGGAGACTTTCTATGTCTTGACAGATCTGACCTAGCCTGGAGGTGGGATTTCAGAGAAACGCCTGAAGATGAAACGCGCTGTGGAGACACGAAGGATGGACAGGACGGCACTGCTGTGCATGAAGCAAGAAACCAGTGGGAAGTTCTTACTGGCAGCTAGTCGTCTCTAGGAGGTATCAAAGAAATGGCTCGGATTCCTGTTTGGAGGAAGACAAGTCCAGAAATAAGCTGTGAGACATCAGGACAGAGATAACGAGCTAAAGTTCCAGTGAAGGGAAGAAAAAGACACAAAGGAGGAAACGACCTCTGCAAATCCCTGCACAGAGGCTGAAAAACAAGACACGGCTTCTTCACCACGAAGAGTAAGAAGAAAGTCGGGGATGCCAAGAGAAGGCCATAGTTGGGAGCTCTGAATTTCAGTGACAACTCCAAAAGGACAAAAATGGATTGCTGGCTCTGGTTTTTTTACAAATGCTTAAGAGTAGCTTTACTAAAAGACCAACAGTTGAGTTGACAGATCAAAAGTGGAAGAAAGGAAAGGAAAAAGAAAAAAAATAATCCATAGGTAATTTAGGGTAATGCATGGACACGTATTTGCACATGGCCCTGAGCAACCGGCTCCAATTAAGACTCCTGTTGAACCTGGAGTTGTACCAGATGCCCTCTGCAAGTCCCTCCCAGCTTAAATCATGAGTGGATGATGCTGTAATACTGGAAGACAAGAAATCCCAACAGCTTTCAATACAATAAATAGCATCAGTGGCAAGAAGAGGGGAGAAAGGGGCAGCAGCTCTTATGTCTGTGACTGAGGAGATCAACATGTGCTCGTCTAGTGAGGGGTAAGACCTAAGAGCAAGGAATGAAGGGAAGAAGCTACAGATTATAGAAGACAGATGTTCATGGGGGCCATGAAGATGACTGCAAGAAGAGACCGGGTAAGAATTTTTTTTTGCATCTGCAGCAGCAAAGGAAGAGGACAGAGTTGCGGTGGGACATGGGATTGCAAGTCAGGAGAACTGTATCTTGTCCATTTTCCCTTTGAAGAGAGAGAAGCAGCGAGCTATTGGGCAAAGAAAGGACACACAAGCTTGATGAATGATGGGTAAAAAATGAAAAGATAGCCAGGGGACTGTTGTTTAGTTAGAGAGATGGCAGAATGGCGAAGACAATAATTGTAAGTAAGGAAATCAGCCTGCTGCAGGATTTCTGCCAGCGTAGTTTGGCAGCATGAGAGCAAATGGATTTGGGGATAAGGATCTTGTGTTTAGAGAAGGACAAAAAGAGTGAAGAGGTTTGGAGCCTTAAACCTGCAGAGAATCAACTGCTACAGGGTTGGACAGAGGAAGATGGGGCCATGGGAAAGAAAGGAGAGATCCTGGCGACCGTGACAGGGGCTGGATGGGCTCTCAACCAGCCAGATGCCTATCAATGGTGTCGACATGATGGCAAGGCTTTAATAAAGCAGGTAACTCAGCCGTGGAAAAAGGCAGCTCGGTCCAGTCTGTCCCATAAAGACCTAGAAACAAAAGGTTAACCCCAGCGCTGAGGCTGGGCTCCTCTTTCACCTTCGTTCATCGGCAGCCTGATGCACTGAAGAAAGCTGCCTAAGGCTCCCATATCCATCAAAGGTGTCTCTTTGGGAAAAAAACCCAACATTGCTTACGAGGGTGCTGTGGAGTACCCCAATAATAAACCTTCATTTAAGCCCGACTTGCAAGATTTGCAGTATCCCAGCTATGATGGTTATGGGAGAGCTTGCCAGCACAGCTCCCATTCCAGCTGTGGGGTCAGACCGGTTCACACAGTGTCCCACACAAGTGGCACAGCTGTAGTTCATTCCCCAGTTAAATTCGACCTAAAAATGAAAAGCTCAAGCCCCAGACAAAGTTTCTGAGGGTCAGTGATAACACGGTCCAGCCTAACAAAATGTTAGGAGGTCATTAAGCACCTGGAAGGAGCACTTCTAAATAATGCTGCATATAACAACCTGCATCTTTTGTGTTAAGTAAACAGACACTTTGGGTGAACATCCACATTGATGTTGCAAATAAATAACACGTTTTTGTAATAGGAAAACCATTTAAAAAAAAAAAATCACCTTTCAGACATTTGTTATGGGAGCCAAACATAAAGGTAACACGAGCTTTGCACATGAAGTCCCGATGCTGTAACAGGAGCACTGCCGTGTCTTGCAAAAGCTATGCTCAGATTGCGCCTTTGCCTAAAATAAGACCTGACTTTGTTTAGCGATAACACAATCTATTTATTTTTAAATGTTAAAATGCTCAGGGTGATATTTCCAGCCAGCCTAGTTGCTCTCTAACATCCCAGCAGCAAGGCTGGCTCCAGCTCCCCCTTTCAGAGCCCCAGTGACACCCCGCAGGGACAGGGACAGGCTGGGACAACACGTATTCGCTTTAACGCACCAAGTACTTAAAAGCTTAACTGTATCGTTTGCATTGACACTCAATGCAACTTACTTCATATTCAGAGCCTGTAACTGAAAACAGAGCCATCGGAGCCTGATTCGCCATCACTGGCATAAACAGCCCTCCTGCCAAGTTTTGAAATGGGGAAAAGACCTGTTCTGAGACTTAAAATTGATGTTAATAGTAATTAAATTCAAAGCAGGGGTCTGGTAGACTGATGACTGTCAAGAAATAAAAATATATACAGTATAGGAGTAGTATACAGTCTATGAAACCCCTTGTACTTACGGAGGGAAGATGAGGAAGAGAAAAGCAAACCTTAAGAGACTTGGTCTAGAGGTCCTGCACCCATCGCTCAAACCCGACGTCCATCGGCTCCAACGATAAAGCCACTTTCACGAAGGGTGGGTACCACATCTCACCCCTCTGAAGAGATTACCAAGTTGCCAGCCCAGGTAATGTTTCTCGTGCTGTGCCCACGTCTGGATTAGGAATTAATTTGTCATCACCACTTTACAGGACACACAAGCACATCTCCCACTGCTAGCGCAGCCAGCACTTGTTTACCGTCCCGGACAGTTAGACCCACTCAAAGTGAAAAGCTTCCCACCCTGTAAACAAAGCCATGAAAAAAAGCTAAAAGCCAGCTAAAAAGGTGGATGGGGAAAAAAAAAAAATAATCCGGCTTATCCCTGCCTTGCTGGTATTACTTGTTGAGCGATGCTTTGCAGATGACAATGCCAATCCATGTTTCAGGATGACGCACCATGACAGACAAAGGTTAATTAGCCCAGTAGATATCATTAAATGCCTACACGGATATGATTTCTTTCTGTGGTTTATGAGATAGCTTGGTCCACGTGGTCCGATGTTTTTTTCCACCACAGGACACAACACCTACACGATCACACAGTGGGTTTTCTGCAGCCATCTTCAGCTGCCTCCTCGCCACCCTCCCCTACAACAAACTGCGCTAGGTTTGCTCTTCACCAGAAAATCTCTCCGGGTTATAAAACTCCTGACATGCTCCAGGAAAAGGAGTCACTACTTTAACCAAAAGGAGCAACAAAGAGAAGAGGATTTCTCGTTGCATCGACATTTTTGCCTAGCATTAGGGCAGGGTGCTTAAACCATTGGTTCCGTCCCCAGTTTCCAGCAAGACGGCAGGCACGCGGCCCCCAAACTTTCCTCTATTTTCTTGGCCAGGAAAGGGATGGCATTGGGAGCAAAGACTCTGGGTTGTGAAAAGTTCAGTTACTCGCAGAAGTGCTCCTTGAGGTGATCCACTGCTCAGGGGCCAAGTTGTAGTTTTGCGTAAGGGCCTTAGGTTCTTTGCTCCAGACTTCGGAAACGCAACTCTGAAGTAGTCTTTTGGGTACAAACGATGTTCTAGCTTTGCCAC